>NC_060190.1:50224724-50249724 GCF_021184085.1 Oncorhynchus gorbuscha
AGGGGAGAGGAGAGGGGAGAGGGGAGGGGAGAGGGGAGAGGAGAGGGAGGGGAGGGGAGGGGAGAGGAGAGGGGAGGGGAGGGAGGGGAGGGGGAGGGGAGAGGAGAGGAGAGGAGAGGAGAGGAGAGGGGAGGGGAGGGGAGAGGGGAGAGGGGAGGGGAGGGGAGGAGAGGGAGGGAGGGGAGGGGAGGGGAGGGGGAGGGGAGGGAGGACATATTTCAAGAGTAATTGTAAAGACCATGATAACAATCTCAGCAATATGATGCAGATGAGGAGGAAAAGGTCAAGGAAAAGGAAAGGAAGGAGTGGAGGAGATAAAAGTGTGATACTGTTTACTGTTGATTTTTTTGCAACACCTTATTGAATATAAATATGTGTACAAAACATTAGGAACACCTTCCTAATGTTGAGGCATGGATTCAATAAGGTATCGAAAGCGTTCCACAGGGATGCTGGCCCATGTTGACTCCAATGCTTCCTACAGTTGTGTCAGGTTGGCTGGATGTCCTTTGGGTGGTGGACCATTCTTGATACACACAGAAAAGTGTGAAAAACCTAGTAACTTTGCTGTTCTTGACACACTCAAACCGGTGTGCCTGGCACATACTACCATACGCCGTTCAAAGTCACTTATATAGTTTGTCTTGACCATTCTCCCTCTGAATGGCACATATACACAATCCATCTCTCAATTGTCTCAAGGCTTTAAAATCCTTCTTCAACCTGTCTCCTCCCCTTCATCTACCTACACTGATTGAAGTGGATTTAACAAGTGACATCAATAAGGCATCATAGCTTTCAACTGGATTCAACTGGTTAGTCTTTATTTATTTATTTATTTTATATAAAGTCTTTATTTATTATATATATATTGAAATATAATATACAATATACCTTACTAGTCAGTATACCTTATATATACAGTTGAAGTCGGAAGTTTACATTCACTTAGGTTGGAGTCATTAAAACTCGTTTTTCAACCACTCCACAAATTTCTTGTTAACAAACTATAGTTTTGGCAAGTCGGTTAGGACATCTACTTTGTGCATGACAGCAGTAATTGTTTTTTGTTTTTTTCCAACAATTGTTTACAGACAGATTATTTCACCTCTGTATCACAATTCCAGTGGGCCAGAGGTTTACATACACTAAGTTGACAGCCTTTAAACAGCTCGGAAAATTCCAGAAAACGATGTCATGGCTTTAGAAGCTTCTGATAGGCTAATTGACATCATTTGAGCCAATTGGAGGTGTACCTGTGGATGTATTTCAAGGCCTACCTTCAACTCAGTGCCTCTTTGCTTGACATCATGGGAAAATCAAAAGAAATCAGCCAAGACCTCAGAAAATAAATTGTAGACCTCCACAAGTCTGGTTCATCCTTGGGAGCAATTTCTAAACGCCTGAAGGTACCACGTTCATCTGTACACACAATAATAGTACGCAAGTATAAATACCATGGGACCACGTAGCCGTCATACCACTCAGGAAGGACACGTGTTCTGTCTCCTAGAGATGAACGTACTTTGGTGCGAAAAGTGCAAATCAATCCCAGAACAACAACAAAGGACCTTGTGGAGATGCTGGAGGAAACAGGTACAAAAGTATCTTTTTCCATAGTCAAACGAGTCCTATATCGACAAAACCTGAAAGGCCGCTCAGCAAGGAAGAAGCCACTACTCCAAAATCGCCATAAAAAAAGCCAGACTACGGTTTGCTATGGCACATGGGGACAAAGATCATACTTTTTGGAGAAATGTCCTCTGGTCTTTATGAAACCAGAGTGGCAGCATCATGTTGTGGGGATGCTTTGCTGCAGGAGGGACTAATGCACTTCACAAAATAGATTTTATCATGAGTAAGGAAATATTGAAGCAACATCTTAAGACATCAGTCAGGAAGTTAAAGCTTGGTCGCAAATGGGTCTTCCAAATGGACAATGACCCCAAGCTTTCTTCCATAGTCGTGGAAAAATGGCTTAAGGACAACAAAGTCAAGGTATTGGAGTGGCCATCACAAAGACCTGACCTCAATCCCATAGAAGATTTGTGGGTAGAACTGAAAAAGCGTGTGCAAGCAAGGAGGCCTACAAACCTGACTCAGTTACACCAGCTCTGTCAGGAGGAATGGGCCAACATTCACCCAACTTATTGTGGGAAGCTTGTGGAAGGCTACCCGAAACATTTGACCCAAGTTAAACAATTTAAAGGCAATGCTACCAAATACCAATTGAGTGAATGTAAACTTCTGACCCACTGGGAATGTGATGAAAGAAATAAAAGCTGAAATAAATCATTATCTCTACTATTATTATAACATTTCACATTCTTAAAATAAAGTGGTGATCCTAACTGACCTAAAACAGGGAAGTTTTACCAGGATTAAATGTATTTGGCGTATGTAAGGTGTATGTAAACTTCCTACTTCAACTGTGTATATATATATTTCAAAAACATGTTTTTTAAGGATGATTGCCTATTCGTGCTTTGAGATTCTCTTTTTGTTATTTTTTGGTTGTTGATTTGGACAATTAACATTGAGAGTTTAGAGAAAATTCAATGTTAACTTTATCATTGAAAGAATGGTATTTGTTCACTTGATTGTAATCTAACGATTACAATGTACTCATCTTTGCTCTCATATTGACACAGTATTTCTCTGAACTTTAAAAAGGTAACTTGGTTTGTGATCCAAGCTGATTGTTACAGAAAGAGAGTACACAGAATATAGAAAAGGAAAACAAGGTGGATGAGAATATTAGTAGTTGGAGAAAGAGGAGAGGAGGGAGGAAAAAGAGGAGAGGATATGAGAGAGTTGCATAGATTCACAGGGGATGGGCTGAGATGAGGAGAGGAGACAAGGAGGAGGAAGAGGAGATACGAGAGAAAAGAGGAGGTGGGGGAATGAGGAGTGAGACAGAGAAAAGAGGAGGCGGGGGAATGAGACAGAGAAAAGAGGAGGTGGGGGAATGAGGAGTGAGACAGAGAAAAGAGGAGGCGGGGGAATGAGACAGAGAAAAGAGGAGGTGGGGGAATGAGGAGTGAGACAGAGAAAAGAGGAGGTGGGGGCATGAGGAGTGAGACAGAGGAAAGAGGAGGTGGGGGAATGAGGAGTGAGACAGAGGAAAGAGGAGGTGGGGGAATTAGGAGTGAGACAGAGAAAAGAGGAGGTGGGGGAATGAAGAGTTAGACAGAGAAAATAGGTGGGGGAATGAGGAGTGAGACAGAGGAAAGAGGAGGTGGGGGAATGAGGAGTTAGACAGAGAAAAGAGGTGGGGGAATGAGGAGTGAGACAGAGGAAAGAGGAGGTGGGGGAATGAGGAGTTAGACAGAGAAAAGAGGTGGGGGAATGCGGAGTGAGACAGAGGAAAGAGGAGGTGGGGGAATGAGGAGTGAGACAGGGGAAGAGGAGGTGGGGGAATGAGGAGTGAGACAGAGGAAAGAGGAGGTGGGGAATGAGAAGTGAGACAGAGAAAAGAGGAGGTGGGGGAATGAGGAGTGAGAAAGAGGAAAGAAGAGGTGGGGGAATGAGGAGTGAGACAGAGGAAAGAGGTGGGGGAATGAGGAGTGAGACAGAGGAAAGAGGAGGTGGGGGAATGAGGAGTGAGACAGAGGAAAGAGGAGGTGGGGGAATGAGGAGTGAGACAGGGAAAGAGGAGGTGGGGGAATGAGGAGTGAGACAGGGGAAAGAGGAGGTGGGGGAATGAGGAGTTAGACAGGGGAAAGAGGAGGTGGGGGAATGAGGAGTGAGACAGAGGAAAGATGAGGTGGGGGAATGAGGAGTGAGACAGGGGAAAGAGGAGGTGGGGAATGAGGAGTGAGACAGAGGAAAGAGGTGGGGGAATGAGGAGTGAGACAGAGGAAAGAGGAGGTGGGGGAATGAGGAGTGAGACAGAGGAAAGAGGAGGTGGGGGAATGAGGAGTGAGACAGGGGAAAGAGGAGGTGGGGGAATGAGGAGTGAGACAGGGGAAAGAGGAGGTGGGGGAATGAGGAGTTAGACAGGGGAAAGAGGAGGTGGGGGAATGAGGAGTGAGACAGAGGAAAGATGTGGTGGGGAATGAGGAGTGAGACAGGGGAAAGAGGAGGTGGGGGAATGAGGAGTGAGACAGGGGAAAGAGGAGGTGGGGGAATGAGGAGTGAGACAAGGGGAAGAGGAGGTGGGGGAATGAGGAGTGAGACAGGGGAAAGAGGAGGTGGGGGAATGAGGATTGAGACAGAGAAAAGAGGAGGTGGGGGAATGAGGAGTGAGACAGAGGAAAGAGGAGGGGGGAATGAGGAGTGAGACAGAGAAAATAGGAGGTGGGGGAATGAGGAGTGAGACAGAGGAAAGAGGAGGTGGGGGAATGAGGAGTGAGACAGAGGAAAGAAGAGATGGGGGAATGAGGAGTGAGACAGAGGAAAGAGGAGGTGGGGAATGAGGAGTGAGACAGAGGAAAGAGGAGGTGGGGGAATGAGGAGTGAGACAGAGGAAAGAAGAGGTGGGGGAATGAGGAGTGAGACAGAGGAAAGAGTTGGGGAATGAGGAGTGAGACAGAGGAAAGAGGAGGTGGGGGAATGGGGAGTGAGACAGAGGAAAGAATAGGTGGGGGAATGAGGATTGAGACAGAGGAAAGAGGATGTGGGGGAATGAGGAGTGAGACAGGGGAAAGAGGAGGTGGGGGAATGAGGAGTTAGACAGGGGAAAGAGGAGGTGGGGGAATGAGGAGTTAGACAGGGGAAAGAGGAGGTGGGGGAATGAGGAGTGAGACAGAGGAAAGAGGAGGTGGGGGAATGAGGAGTGAGACAGGGGAAAGAGGAGGTGGGGGAATGAGGAGTGAGACAGGGGAAAGAGGAGGTGGGGGAATGAGGAGTGAGACAGAGGAAAGATGAGGTGGGGGAATGAGGAGTGAGACAGGGGAAAGAGGAGGTGGGGGAATGAGGAGTGAGACAAGGGGAAGAGGAGGTGGGGGAATGAGGAGTGAGACAGGGGAAAGAGGAGGTGGGGGGATGAGGATTGAGACAGAGAAAAGAGGAGGTGGGGCAATGAGGAGTGAGACAGAGGAAATAGGAGGTGGGGGAATGAGGAGTGAGACAGAGAAAATAGGAGGTGGGGGAATGAGGAGTGAGACAGAGGAAAGAGGAGGTGGGGGAATGAGGAGTTAGACAGAGAAAAGAGGTGGGGGAATGAGGAGTGAGACAGAGGAAAAAGGAGGTGGGGGAATGAGGAGTGAGACAGAGGAAAGAGGAGGTGGGGAATGAGGAGTGAGACAGAGGAAAGAGGAGGTGGAGGAATGAGGAGTGAGACAGAGGAAAGAAGAGGTGGGGGAATGAGGAGTGAGACAGAGGAAAGAGTTGGGGAATGAGGAGTGAGACAGAGGAAAGAAGAGGTGGGGGAATGAGGAGTGAGACAGGGGAAAGAGGAGGTGGGGGAATGAGGAGTTAGACAGGGGAAAGAGGAGGTGGGGGAATGAGGAGTGAGACAGAGGAAAGAGGAGGTGGGGGAATGAGGAGGGAGACAGGGGGAAGAGGAGGTGGGGGAATGAGGAGTGAGACAGAGGAAAGAGGAGGTGGAGGAATGAGGAGTGAGACAGAGGAAAGAAGAGGTGGGGGAATGAGGAGTGAGACAGAGGAAAGATTTGGGGAATGAGGAGTGAGACAGAGGAAAGAGGAGGTGGGGGAATGAGGAGTGAGACAGAGGAAAGAAGAGGTGGGGGAATGAGGCGTGAGACAGAGGAAAGAGGAGGTGGGGGAATGAGGAGTGAGACAGGGGAAAGAGGAGGTGGGGGAATGAGGAGTGAGACAGGGGAAAGAGGAGGTGGGGGAATGAGGAGTTAGACAGGGGAAAGAGGAGGTGGGGGAATGAGGAGTGAGACAGAGGAAAGAGGAGGTGGGGGAATGAGGAGTGAGACAGAGGAAAGAGGAGGTGGGGGAATGAGGAGTGAGACAGAGGAAAGAGGAGGTGGGGGAATGAGGAGTGAGACAGGGGAAAAGGTGGGTGGGGGAATGAAGAGTGAGAAAGAGTTAATAGGAGAAAGATGAAGCTCCCCTAGTCAGAACATTCACTGTCTCACCCCAGTCAGGTCAAACCAACAAACAACAGCAACACTCACTCAGACTGACTCTAAAAGTGAACTCTGACCCTAACATCTGAACCCTGGCTTTCACTCTTAGCTGCTGATGTTCAGTCTGACTCCGACCCAAGCTAAACTCATACCCCATCATGGCTCCTGTGGAGCAGGAACTGTGCAGGCCTACATGAACAGAGCTGCTGGATCCAGATTGGATTTACAGGAAAGGCTTTTGCCATTTGACATGAGGGTGTCAGTACAGCATTCAATTCCATACAGTACATAAAGTTCAGTCTGTTCAAATATACCTTAACATATGCTCTGTGAAGATTTGACACCAGCGAGTTCAGAAGTTGATGATCAACACACACTCTGTCTGCATCGTTTCTTTCTACTGTTCCGGTATGTGATGACAAACACTTGTCAAGTTCCTGTTATTGTTTCTGATGTAATTACTGTGTGTTTATGGTAATTGGTTTTAGCCTTGTGACTTCTCGGCAAAGGAACATAACCATAATATTAACTAATTACTTCATTATTAGAATTTTTTGTTTGTCTTTGACAGAAACATTGATTTATGATCTAGGAATAATTTATTGTATTATATTCTTCTCTCTGTCAGGAACAGAACCCTATTCTATTCTTGTCTCTGTCAGGAACAGAACCCTATTATATTCTTGTCTCTGTCAGGAACAGAACCCTATTCTATTATTCTCTCTGTCAGGAACAGAACCCCATTCTATTCTTGTCTCTGTCAGGAACAGAACCCTATTCTATTCTTGTCTCTGTCAGGAACAGAACCCTATTATATTATTCTCTCTGTCAGGAACAGAACCCTATTCTATTCTTGTCTCTGTCAGGAACAGAACCCTATTATATTATTCTCTCTGTCAGGAACAGAACCCTATTCTATTATTCTCTCTGTCAGGAACAGAACCCTATTCTATTATTCTCTCTGTCAGGAACAGAACCCTATTCTATTATTATCTCTGTCAGGAACATAACCCTATTCTATTTCAGCATGGTGAGATCCAGGAGGAGACAACATTCTATTGTTTAAGTCCCTATCTAAATTTGTGACCAATAATGCTTCAAATAGCCATCCTCTCATGCATTTAACCATACACACACCACGTGCCAAGCTAGCCCTTACCGCAAAACTCAATCCCGCTGCCATGACGCATTGACAAGCACACACACATGCACGTGCCCACGCACAAACGTATATATGTGTGTGTGTGTTAGCGATGGGGTCATGGTGTGGGCAGAGACTGTTATTTTTAGGGGAAAATGAGCACTAGTGGAGACAGCAGCAGAGCAGGCACCAGGCAGAGCATGAAAACACACACACACACACACACACACACACACACACACACACACACACACACACACACACACACACACACACACACACACACACACACACACACACACACACACACACACACACACACACACACACACACACACACACACACACACACACACACAGTAGAAGAGAAAAGGCAATAAAAGCTATGAAATTAACCTCCCGCCTGGTTTTCTAATCCCCTGGCCCCAACAGGTTGAGACGGCTGTGTGTGTGTGTGTGTGTGTGTGTGTGTGTGTGTGTGTGTGTGTGTGTGTGTGTGTGTGTGTGTGTGTGTGTGTGTGTGTGTGTGTGTGTGTGTGTGTGTGTGTGTGTGTGTGTGTGTGTTTCATCAGACATCCACAATGCAGTTGTGCTTTTCCTCTGGTATTATTAGGGCTCTATGTTAGCCTGTGTGTTAGCCTGTGTGTTAGCCTGTGTCTTAGCCTGTGTGTTAGCCTGTGTGTTAGCCTGTGTGTTAGCCTGTGGGTTAGCCTGTGTGTTAGCCTGTGTGTTAGCCTGTAGGTTTGCCTGTGGGTTAGCCTGTGTGTTAGCCTGTGTGTTAGCCTGTAGGTTTGCCTGTGGGTTAGCCTGTGGGTTAGCCTGTGGGTTAGCCTGTGTGTTAGCCTGTAGGTTAGCCTGTGGGTTAGCCTGTGGGTTAGCCTGTGGGTTTGCCTGTGGGTTAGCCTGTGGGTTAGCCTGTGGGTTAGCCTGTAGGTTTGCCTGTGGGTTAGCCTGTGGGTTAGCCTGTGGGTTAGCCTGTGGGTTAGCCATAGCATATTAGAGTGAGCGGCAGGGGGTCTGGGGACAGGCCGCTGACAGGAGGACAGGAATGTGACAACACGACTACAGCTTCATCACACAACTTCGTCACCACTGGTATTTATATTTGCTGTGTGTGGTGTGTGTCTGTTTGCAGTGTCTGAGTGTAGTGTGTGTGTCTGTTTGCAGTGTGAGGCGCCACAGTGTAGTGCAACGCCAAGGTCCCTGCTTTCTCTGGTTACTGATCAGCTGCCATCTCTTTATCGCCTGCCTGAAGCACAACTGACCATGGCCTTATAGTCTATTTCACGCACACCAATGCTGCTCAAAGGTGGTACTGCTCACAGTGTGTAAACCCTCATCAGACAGTCTAGAGAATCCTGAACAAAGGTGGTACTGCTCACAGTGTGTTAACCCTCATCAGACAGTCTAGAGAATCCTGAACAAAGGTGGTACTGCTCACAGTGTGTAAACCCTCATCAGACAGTCCAGAGAATCCTGAACAAAGGTGGTACTGCTGACAGTGTGTAAACCCTCATCAGACAGTCTAGAGAATCCTGAACAAAGGTGGTACTGCTCACAGTGTGTAAACCCTCATCAGACAGTCTAGAGAATCCTGAACAAAGGTGGTACTGCTCACAGTGTGTAAACCCTCATCAGACAGTCTAGAGAACCCTGAACAAAGGTGGTACTGCTCACAGTGTGTAAACCCTCATCAGACAGTCTAGAGAATCCTGAACAAAGGTGGTACTGCTCACAGTGTGTAAACCCTCATCAGACAGTCTAGAGAATCCTGAACAAAGGTGGTACTGCTCACAGTGTGTAAACCCTCATCAGACAGTCTAGAGAATCCTGAACAAAGGTGGTACTGCTCACAGTGTGTAAACCCTCATCAGACAGTCCAGAGAATCCTGAACAAAGGTGGTACTGCTGACAGTGTGTAAACCCTCATCAGACAGTCCAGAGAATCCTGAACAAAGGTGGTACTGCTCACAGTGTGTAAACCCTCATCAGACAGTCTAGAGAACCCTGAACAAAGGTGATACTGCTCACAGTGTGTAAACCCTCATCAGACAGTCAGACAGTCTAGAGAATCCTGAACAAAGGTGGTACTGCTCACAGTGTGTAAACCCTCATCAGACAGTCTAGAGAATCCTGAACAAAGGTGGTACTGCTCACAGTGTGTAAACCCTCATCAGACAGTCCAGAGAATCCTGAACAAAGGTGGTACTGCTGACAGTGTGTAAACCCTCATCAGACAGTCCAGAGAATCCTGAACAAAGGTGGTACTGCTCACAGTGTGTAAACCCTCATCAGACAGTCTAGAGAACCCTGAACAAAGGTGATACTGCTCACAGTGTGTAAACCCTCATCAGACAGTCTAGAGAATCCTGAACAAAGGTGGTACTGCTCACACTGTGTAAACCCTCATCAGACAGTCTAGAGAATCCTGAACAAAGGTGGTACTGCTCACAGTGTGTAAACCCTCATCAGACAGTCTAGAGAATCCTGAACAAAGGTGGTACTGCTCACAGTGTGTAAACCCTCATCAGACAGTCTAGAGAACCCTGAACAAAGGTGGTACTGCTCACAGTGTGTAAACCCTCATCAGACAGTCTAGAGAATCCTGAACAAAGGTGGTACTGCTCACAGTGTGTAAACCCTCATCAGACAGTCTAGAGAACCCTGAACAAAGGTGGTACTGCTCACAGTGTGTAAACCCTCATCAGACAGTCTAGAGAATCCTGAACAAAGGTGGTACTGCTCACAGTGTGTAAACCCTCATCAGACAGTCTAGAGAATCCTGAACAAAGGTGGTACTGCTCACAGTGTGTAAACCCTCATCAGACAGTCCAGAGAATCATGAACAAAGGTGGTACTGCTCACAGTGTGTAAACCCTCATCAGACAGTCTAGAGAATCCTGAACAAAGGTGGTACTGCTCACAGTGTGTAAACCCTCATCAGACAGTCTAGAGAATCCTGAACAAAGGTGGTACTGCTCACAGTGTGTAAACCCTCATCAGACAGTCTAGAGAATCCTGAACAAAGGTGGTACTGCTCACAGTGTGTAAACCTCATCAGACAGTCTAGAGAATCCTGAACAAAGGTGGTACTGCTCACAGTGTGTAAACCCTCATCAGACAGTCTAGAGAATCCTGAACAAAGGTGGTACTGCTCACAGTGTGTAAACCCTCATCAGACAGTCTAGAGAATCCTGAACAAAGGTGGTACTGCTCACAGTGTGTAAACCCTCATCAGACAGTCTAGAGAATCCTGAACAAAGGTGGTACTGCTCACAGTGTGTAAACCCTCATCAGACAGTCTAGAGAATCCTGAACAAAGGTGGTACTGCTCACAGTGTGAGAACCCTGAAACCCTCATCAGACAGTCTAGAGAATCCTGAACAAAGGTGGTACTGCTCACAGTGTGTAAACCCTCATCAGACAGTCTAGAGAATCCTGAACAAAGGTGGTACTGCTCACAGTGTGTAAACCCTCATCAGACAGTCTAGAGAATCCTGAACAAAGGTGGTACTGCTCACAGTGTGTAAACCCTCATCAGACAGTCTAGAGAATCCTGAACAAAGGTGGTACTGCTCACAGTGTGTAAACCCTCATCAGACAGTCTAGAGAATCCTGAACAAAGGTGGTACTGCTCACAGTGTGTTAACCCTCATCAGACAGTCTAGAGAATCCTGAACAAAGGTGGTACTGCTCACAGTGTGTAAACCCTCATCAGACAGTCTAGAGAACCCTGAACAAAGGTGGTACTGCTCACAGTGTGTAAACCCTCATCAGACAGTCTAGAGAATCCTGAACAAAGGTGGTACTGCTCACAGTGTGTAAACCCTCATCAGACAGTCTAGAGAATCCTGAACAAAGGTGGTACTGCTCACAGTGTGTAAACCCTCATCAGACAGTCTAGAGAATCCTGAACAAAGGTGGTACTGCTCACAGTGTGTAAACCCTCATCAGACAGTCTAGAGAATCCTGAACAAAGGTGGTACTGCTCACAGTGTGTAAACCCTCATCAGACAGTCTAGAGAACCCTGAACAAAGGTGGTACTGCTCACAGTGTGTAAACCCTCATCAGACAGTCTAGAGAATCCTGAACAAAGGTGGTACTGCTCACAGTGTGTAAACCCTCATCAGACAGTCTAGAGAATCCTGAACAAAGGTGGTACTGCTCACAGTGTGTAAACCCTCATCAGACAGTCTAGAGAATCCTGAACAAAGGTGGTACTGCTCCTGAACAGTGTACTGTAAACCCTCATCAGACAGTCTAGAGAATCCTGAACAAAGGTGGTACTGCTCACAGTGTGTAAACCCTCATCAGACAGTCTAGAGAATCCTGAACAAAGGTGGTACTGCTCACAGTGTGTAAACCCTCATCAGACAGTCTAGAGAATCCTGAACAAAGGTGGTACTGCTCACAGTGTGTAAACCCTCATCAGACAGTCTAGAGAATCCTGAACAAAGGTGGTACTGCTCACAGTGTGTAAACCCTCATCAGACAGTCTAGAGAATCCTGAACAAAGGTGGTACTGCTCACAGTGTGTAAACCCTCATCAGACAGTCTAGAGAATCCTGAACAAAGGTGGTACTGCTCACAGTGTGTAAACCCTCATCAGACAGTCTAGAGAATCCTGAACAAAGGTGGTACTGCTCACAGTGTGTAAACCCTCATCAGACAGTCTAGAGAATCCTGAACAAAGGTGGTACTGCTCACAGTGTGTAAACCCTCATCAGACAGTCTAGAGAATCCTGAACAAAGGTGGTACTGCTCACAGTGTGTAAACCCTCATCAGACAGTCTAGAGAATCCTGAACAAAGGTGGTACTGCTCACAGTGTGTAAACCCTCATCAGACAGTCTAGAGAATCCTGAACAAAGGTGGTACTGCTCACAGTGTGTAAAATCCCTCATCAGACAGTCTAGAGAATCCTGAACAAAGGTGGTACTGCTCACAGTGTGTAAACCCTCATCAGACAGTCTAGAGAATCCTGAACAAAGGTGGTACTGCTCACAGTGTGTAAACCCATCATCAGACAGTGGTACTGCTCAGAGAATCCTGAACAAAGGTGGTACTGCTCACAGTGTGTAAACCCTCATCAGACAGTCTAGAGAATCCTGAACAAAGGTGGTACTGCTCACAGTGTGTAAACCCTCATCAGACAGTCTAGAGAATCCTGAACAAAGGTGGTACTGCTCACAGTGTGTAAACCCTCATCAGACAGTCTAGAGAATCCTGAACAAAGGTGGTACTGCTCACAGTGTGTAAACCCTCATCAGACAGTCTAGAGAATCCTGAACAAAGGTGGTACTGCTCACAGTGTGTAAACCCTCATCAGACAGTCTAGAGAATCCTGAACAAAGGTGGTACTGCTCACAGTGTGTAAACCCTCATCAGACAGTCTAGAGAATCCTGAACAAAGGTGGTACTGCTCACAGTGTGTAAACCCTCATCAGACAGTCTAGAGAATCCTGAACAAAGGTGGTACTGCTCACAGTGTGTAAACCCTCATCAGACAGTCTAGAGAATCCTGAACAAAGGTGGTACTGCTCATCAGTGTGAACAAAGGTGGTAAACCCTCATCAGACAGTCTAGAGAATCCTGAACAAAGGTGGTACTGCTCACAGTGTGTAAACCCTCATCAGACAGTCTAGAGAATCCTGAACAAAGGTGGTACTGCTCACAGTGTGTAAACCCTCATCAGACAGTCTAGAGAATCCTGAACAAAGGTGGTACTGCTCACAGTGTGTAAACCCTCATCAGACAGTCTAGAGAATCCTGAACAAAGGTGGTACTGCTCACAGTGTGTAAACCCTCATCAGACAGTCTAGAGAATCCTGAACAAAGGTGGTACTGCTCACAGTGTGTAAACCCTCATCAGACAGTCTAGAGAATCCTGAACAAAGGTGGTACTGCTCACAGTGTGTAAACCCTCATCAGACAGTCTAGAGAATCCTGAACAAAGGTGGTACTGCTCACAGTGTGTAAACCCTCATCAGACAGTCTAGAGAATCCTGAACAAAGGTGGTACTGCTCACAGTGTGTAAACCCTCATCAGACAGTCTAGAGAATCCTGAACAAAGGTGGTACTGCTCACAGTGTGTAAACCAGTGAACAAAGGTGGTACTGCTCACAGTGTGTAAACCCTCATCAGACAGTCTAGAGAACCTGAACAAAGGTGGTACTGCTCACAGTGTGTAAACCCTCATCAGACAGTCTAGAGAATCCTGAACAAAGGTGGTACTGCTCACAGTGTGTAAACCCTCATCAGACAGTCTAGAGAATCCTGAACAAAGGTGGTACTGCTCACAGTGTGTAAACCCTCATCAGACAGTCTAGAGAATCCTGAACAAAGGTGGTACTGCTCACAGTGTGTAAACCCTCATCAGACAGTCTAGAGAATCCTGAACAAAGGTGGTACTGCTCACAGTGTGTAAACCCTCATCAGACAGTCTAGAGAATCCTGAACAAAGGTGGTACTGCTCACAGTGTGTAAACCCTCATCAGACAGTCTAGAGAATCCTGAACAAAGGTGGTACTGCTCACAGTGTGTAAACCCTCATCAGACAGTCTAGAGAATCCTGAACAAAGGTGGTACTGCTCACAGTGTGTAAACCCTCATCAGACAGTCTAGAGAATCCTGAACAAAGGTGGTACTGCTCACAGTGTGTAAACCCTCATCAGACAGTCTAGAGAATCCTGAACAAAGGTGGTACTGCTCACAGTGTGTAAACCCTCATCAGACAGTCTAGAGAATCCTGAACAAAGGTGGTACTGCTCACAGTGTGTAAACCCTCATCAGACAGTCTAGAGAATCCTGAACAAAGGTGGTACTGCTCACAGTGTGTAAACCCTCATCAGACAGTCTAGAGAATCCTGAACAAAGGTGGTACTGCTCACAGTGTGTAAACCCTCATCAGACAGTCTAGAGAATCCTGAACAAAGGTGGTACTGCTCACAGTGTGTAAACCCTCATCAGACAGTCTAGAGAATCCTGAACAAAGGTGGTACTGCTCACAGTGTGTAAACCCTCATCAGACAGTCTAGAGAATCCTGAACAAAGGTGGTACTGCTCACAGTGTGTAAACCCTCATCAGACAGTCTAGAGAATCCTGAACAAAGGTGGTACTGCTCACAGTGTGTAAACCCTCATCAGACAGTCTAGAGAATCCTGAACAAAGGTGGTACTGCTCACAGTGTGTAAACCCTCATCAGACAGTCTAGAGAATCCTGAACAAAGGTGGTACTGCTCACAGTGTGTAAACCCTCATCAGACAGTCTAGAGAATCCTGAACAAAGGTGGTACTGCTCACAGTGTGTAAACCTCATCAGACAGTCTAGAGAATCCTGAACAAAGGTGGTACTGCTCACAGTGTGTAAACCCTCATCAGACAGTCTAGAGAATCCTGAACAAAGGTGGTACTGCTCACAGTGTGTAAACCCTCATCAGACAGTCTAGAGAATCCTGAACAAAGGTGGTACTGCTCACAGTGTGTAAACCCTCATCAGACAGTCTAGAGAATCCTGAACAAAGGTGGTACTGCTCACAGTGTGTAAACCCTCATCAGACAGTCTAGAGAATCCTGAACAAAGGTGGTACTGCTCACAGTGTCAAGACCCTCATCAGACAGTCTAGAGAATCCTGAACAAAGGTGGTACTGCTCACAGTGTGTAAACCCTCATCAGACAGTCTAGAGAATCCTGAACAAAGGTGGTACTGCTCACAGTGTGTAAACCCTCATCAGACAGTCTAGAGAATCCTGAACAAAGGTGGTACTGCTCACAGTGTGTAAACCCTCATCAGACAGTCTAGAGAATCCTGAACAAAGGTGGTACTGCTCACAGTGTGTAAACCCTCATCAGACAGTCTAGAGAATCCTGAACAAAGGTGGTACTGCTCACAGTGTGTAAACCCTCATCAGACAGTCTAGAGAATCCTGAACAAAGGTGGTACTGCTCACAGTGTGTAAACCCTCATCAGACAGTCTAGAGAATCCTGAACAAAGGTGGTACTGCTCACAGTGTGTAAACCCTCATCAGACAGTCTAGAGAATCCTGAACAAAGGTGGTACTGCTCACAGTGTGTAAACCCTCATCAGACAGTCTAGAGAATCCTGAACAAAGGTGGTACTGCTCACAGTGTGTAAACCCTCATCAGACAGTCTAGAGAATCCTGAACAAAGGTGGTACTGCTCACAGTGTGTAAACCCTCATCAGACAGTCTAGAGAATCCTGAACAAAGGTGGTACTGCTCACAGTGTGTAAACCCTCATCAGACAGTCTAGAGAATCCTGAACAAAGGTGGTACTGCTCACAGTGTGTAAACCCTCATCAGACAGTCTAGAGAATCCTGAACAAAGGTGGTACTGCTCACAGTGTGTAAACCCTCATCAGACAGTCTAGAGAATCCTGAACAAAGGTGGTACTGCTCACAGTGTGTAAACCCTCATCAGACAGTCTAGAGAATCCTGAACAAAGGTGGTACTGCTCACAGTGTGTAAACCCTCATCAGACAGTCTAGAGAATCCTGAACAAAGGTGGTACTGCTCACAGTGTGTAAACCAGTCTCATCAGACAGTCTAGAGAATCCTGAACAAAGGTGGTACTGCTCACAGTGTGTAAACCCTCATCAGACAGTCTAGAGAATCCTGAACAAAGGTGGTACTGCTCACAGTGTGTAAACCCTCATCAGACAGTCTAGAGAATCCTGAACAAAGGTGGTACTGCTCACAGTGTGTAAACCCTCATCAGACAGTCTAGAGAATCCTGAACAAAGGTGGTACTGCTCACAGTGTGTAAACCCTCATCAGACAGTCTAGAGAATCCTGAACAAAGGTGGTACTGCTCACAGTGTGTAAACCCTCATCAGACAGTCTAGAGAATCCTGAACAAAGGTGGTACTGCTCACAGTGTGTAAACCCTCATCAGACAGTCTAGAGAATCCTGAACAAAGGTGGTACTGCTCACAGTGTGTAAACCCTCATCAGACAGTCTAGAGAATCCTGAACAAAGGTGGTACTGCTCACAGTGTGTAAACCCTCATCAGACAGTCTAGAGAATCCTGAACAAAGGTGGTACTGCTCACAGTGTGTAAACCCTCATCAGACAGTCTAGAGAATCCTGAACAAAGGTGGTACTGCTCACAGTGTGTAAACCCTCATCAGACAGTCTAGAGAATCCTGAACAAAGGTGGTACTGCTCACAGTGTGTAAACCCTCATCAGACAGTCTAGAACAAAGAATCCTGAAATCAACAAAGGTGGTACTGCTCACAGTGTGTAAACCCTCATCAGACAGTCTAGAGAATCCTGAACAAAGGTGGTACTGCTCACAGTGTGTAAACCCTCATCAGACAGTCTAGAGAATCCTGAACAAAGGTGGTACTGCTCACAGTGTGTAAACCCTCATCAGACAGTCTAGAGAATCCTGAACAAAGGTGGTACTGCTCACAGTGTGTAAACCCTCATCAGACAGTCTAGAGAATCCTGAACAAAGGTGGTACTGCTCACAGTGTGTAAACCCTCATCAGACAGTCTAGAGAATCCTGAACAAAGGTGGTACTGCTCACAGTGTGTAAACCCTCATCAGACAGTCTAGAGAATCCTGAACAAAGGTGGTACTGCTCACAGTGTGTAAACCCTCATCAGACAGTCTAGAGAATCCTGAACAAAGGTGGTACTGCTCACAGTGTGTAAACCCTCATCAGACAGTCTAGAGAATCCTGAACAAAGGTGGTACTGCTCACAGTGTGTAAACCCTCATCAGACAGTCTAGAGAATCCTGAACAAAGGTGGTACTGCTCACAGTGTGTAAACCCTCATCAGACAGTCTAGAGAATCCTGAACAAAGGTGGTACTGCTCACAGTGTGTAAACCCTCATCAGACAGTCTAGAGAATCCTGAACAAAGGTGGTACTGCTCACAGTGTGTAAACCCTCATCAGACAGTCTAGAGAATCCTGAACAAAGGTGGTACTGCTCACAGTGTGTAAACCCTCATCAGACAGTCTAGAGAATCCTGAACAAAGGTGGTACTGCTCACCCTCATCAGTGTGAACAAAGGTAAACCCTCATCAGACAGTCTAGAGAATCCTGAACAAAGGTGGTACTGCTCACAGTGTGTAAACCCTCATCAGACAGTCTAGAGAATCCTGAACAAAGGTGGTACTGCTCACAGTGTGTAAACCCTCATCAGACAGTCTAGAGAATCCTGAACAAAGGTGGTACTGCTCAAAGGTGGTACTGCTCACAGTGTGTAAACCCTCATCAGACAGTCTAGAGAATCCTGAACAAAGGTGGTACTGCTCACAGTGTGTAAACCCTCATCAGACAGTCTAGAGAATCCTGAACAAAGGTGGTACTGCTCACAGTGTGTAAACCCTCATCAGACAGTCTAGAGAATCCTGAACAAAGGTGGTACTGCTCACAGTGTGTAAACCCTCATCAGACAGTCTAGAGAATCCTGAACAAAGGTGGTACTGCTCACAGTGTGTAAACCCTCATCAGACAGTCTAGAGAATCCTGAACAAAGGTGGTACTGCTCACAGTGTGTAAACCCTCATCAGACAGTCTAGAGAATCCTGAACAAAGGTGGTACTGCTCACAGTGTGTAAACCCTCATCAGACAGTCTAGAGAATCCTGAACAAAGGTGGTACTGCTCACAGTGTGTAAACCCTCATCAGACAGTCTAGAGAATCCTGAACAAAGGTGGTACTGCTCACAGTGTGTAAACCCTCATCAGACAGTCTAGAGAATCCTGAACAAAGGTGGTACTGCTCACAGTGTGTAAACCCTCATCAGACAGTCTAGAGAATCCTGAACAAAGGTGGTACTGCTCACAGTGTGTAACCCTCATCAGACAGTCTAGAGAATCCTGAACAAAGGTGGTACTGCTCACAGTGTGTAAACCCTCATCAGACAGTCTAGAGAATCCTGAACAAAGGTGGTACTGCTCACAGTGTGTAAACCCTCATCAGACAGTCTAGAGAATCCTGAACAAAGGTGGTACTGCTCACAGTGTGTAAACCCTCATCAGACAGTCTAGAGAATCCTGAACAAAGGTGGTACTGCTCACAGTGTGTAAACCCTCATCAGACAGTCTAGAGAATCCTGAACAAAGGTGGTACTGCTCACAGTGTGTAAACCCTCATCAGACAGTCTAGAGAATCCTGAACAAAGGTGGTACTGCTCACAGTGTGTAAACCCTCATCAGACAGTCTAGAGAATCCTGAACAAAGGTGGTACTGCTCACAGTGTGTAAACCCTCATCAGACAGTCTAGAGAATCCTGAACAAAGGTGGTACTGCTCACAGTGTGTAAACCCTCATCAGACAGTCCAGAGAATCCTGAACAAAGGTGGTACTGCTCACAGTGTGTAAACCCTCATCAGACAGTCTAGAGAATCCTGAACAAAGGTGGTACTGCTCACAGTGTGTAAACCCTCATCAGACAGTCTAGAGAATCCTGAACAAAGGTGGTACTGCTCACAGTGTGTAAACCCTCATCAGACAGTCTAGAGAATCCTGAACAAAGGTGGTACTGCTCACAGTGTGTAAACCCTCATCAGACAGTCTAGAGAATCCTGAACAAAGGTGGTACTGCTCACAGTGTGTAAACCCTCATCAGACAGTCTAGAGAATCCTGAACAAAGGTGGTACTGCTCACAGTGTGTAAACCCAAAGGTGGTACTGCTCACAGTCATCAGACAGTCTAGAGAATCCTGAACAAAGGTGGTACTGCTCACAGTGTGTAAACCCTCATCAGACAGTCTAGAGAATCCTGAACAAAGGTGGTACTGCTCACAGTGTGTTAACCCTCATCAGACAGTCTAGAGAATCCTGAACAAAGGTGGTACTGCTCACAGTGTGTAAACCCTCATCAGACAGTCTAGAGAATCCTGAACAAAGGTGGTACTGCTCACAGTGTGTAAACCCTCATCAGACAGTCTAGAGAATCCTGAACAAAGGTGGTACTGCTCACAGTGTGTAAACCCTCATCAGACAGTCTAGAGAATCCTGAACAAAGGTGGTACTGCTCACAGTGTGTAAACCCTCATCAGACAGTCTAGAGAATCCTGAACAAAGGTGGTACTGCTCACAGTGTGTAAACCCTCATCAGACAGTCTAGAGAATCCTGAACAAAGGTGGTACTGCTCACAGTGTGTAAACCCTCATCAGACAGTCTAGAGAATCCTGAACAAAGGTGGTACTGCTCACAGTGTGTAAACCCTCATCAGACAGTCTAGAGAATCCTGAACAAAGGTGGTACTGCTCACAGTGTGTAAACCCTCATCAGACAGTCTAGAGAATCCTGAACAAAGGTGGTACTGCTCACAGTGTGTAAACCCTCATCAGACAGTCTAGAGAATCCTGAACAAAGGTGGTACTGCTCACAGTGTGTAAACCCTCATCAGACAGTCTAGAGAATCCTGAACAAAGGTGGTACTGCTCACAGTGTGTAAACCCTCATCAGACAGTCTAGAGAATCCTGAACAAAGGTGGTACTGCTCACAGTGTGTAAACCCTCATCAGACAGTCTGGAGAATCCTGAACAAAGGTGGTACTGCTCACAGTGTGTAAACCCTCATCAGACAGTCCAGAGAATCCTGAACAAAGGTGGTACTGCTCACAGTGTGTAAACCCTCATCAGACAGTCTAGAGAATCCTGAACAAAGGTGGTACTGCTCACAGTGTGTTAACCCTCATCAGACAGTCTAGAGAATCCTGAACAAAGGTGGTACTGCTCACAGTGTGTAAACCCTCATCAGACAGTCTAGAGAACCCTGAACAAAGGTGGTACTGCTCACAGTGTGTAAACCCTCATCAGACAGTCTAGAGAATCCTGAACAAAGGTGGTACTGCTCACAGTGTGTAAACCCTCATCAGACAGTCTAGAGAATCCTGAACAAAGGTGGTACTGCTCACAGTGTGTAAACCCTCATCAGACAGTCTAGAGAATCCTGAACAAAGGTGGTACTGCTCACAGTGTGTAAACCCTCATCAGACAGTCTAGAGAATCCTGAACAAAGGTGGTACTGCTCACAGTGTGTAAACCCTCATCAGACAGTCCAGAGAATCCTGAACAAAGGTGGTACTGCTCACAGTGTGTAAACCCTCATCAGACAGTCTAGAGAATCCTGAACAAAGGTGGTACTGCTCACAGTGTGTAAACCCTCATCAGACAGTCTAGAGAATCCTGAACAAAGGTGGTACTGCTCACAGTGTGTAAACCCTCATCAGACAGTCTAGAGAATCCTGAACAAAGGTGGTACTGCTCACAGTGTGTAAACCCTCATCAGACAGTCTAGAGAATCCTGAACAAAGGTGGTGCTGCTCACAGTGTGTAAACCCTCATCAGACAGTCTAGAGAATCCTGAACAAAGGTGGTACTGCTCACAGTGTGTAAACCCTCATCAGACAGTCTAGAGAATCCTGAACAAAGGTGGTACTGCTCACAGTGTGTAAACCCTCATCAGACAGTCCAGAGAATCATGAACAGGTTTGTCATTTGACAGAGCCAACATGGCGCAGTAAAATAAAAACATATTCTTTATCATAACAGACCAAGTTTAATATTTAATTGTCTTTGAATTTATATTTACTTATAGTTCAGCTTTAACTAGAAGAGCATGGCCATCGTTTATTCTCTCATTTCTTTACAACAAACCTGACAGCATATCAACTCAACACCTGAATTAAAACCAGCAGGTTCATGGTCGGCTTGGTTCAATCACCACTGACATTGGTCCTCAAAGGCTAATGGTCTTTACTAAGTTAAAGGAGTAACATATAGAATTTTTTTCAGAAAATGTCCACAATATATCTGCAGTAATAGTGGAATGACACTGCTTCACAATATATTTTCACAAAATGGCATTCTAAAATGCAGACATTCTATTTGACAACAGAAGCCAGACCGGCGTATGTTGTCAAGATGGGAAAACTGCACCCTCCCTCTCTTACATTGGTGTCACTCAAATGCATGGTCATCTCCTCCTCCTGCACAACGAACAATGGCAGACTGACAGAATGGGCCGATGTAGAAATCCCTCTGTCATTTCTGGGTTTCTACAATTCTACAATTTTTGCTGAATGTCAGTTTATTTCAGAAAACAAGCACTGAATTGTGTAGGGAATCATTGTACCATTTTAATAGCTTTGAAATATCTTTTCAATAACAAAAATAAATAAATGATAAAGCTGTTTGAAGTTAGTGGAGGAAACTGAAAGTTAAATAGTCTCCTCCATGATCCATGCTATCCGGGATCCTTGGGGTGTTGGATAGCGCTAACCTTTCCAGGATGTTGTGGAAAATGGGATGCGGGAAAGGGGGAAAGTTGTTTATATTCAGCCTAAGAGTTGTTGCAATTCATCTAGCTTCCACATGGACAAGATATTCTACATATAGCACCTTTAATATGTAGCTACTGTGGCATATTCCTTCAAACTGGGAGATCAAGTCAAGCAATAGTCTATGAAAACACTGCATGGGTGTTTAAAAAACAATTACTCAATGGATTTGAAGTTTCAAATGCGATGACCAATCTAAAACAAATAAACAAGGATTATGATCTTCTCCCCAGGGGCAATTCACGCGGCTTATGCTGAGTAAATAAATGAAATTGAAGCAAGAAACCAACACATCTAACCGCTGACGGGTCGCACGCACTCCGCTTTCCCTTTGACGCATGCCAGACGTCTGTCAGTTATATGATGACACGTCTAATCCCCCTCACACACACACACACACACACACACACACACACACACACACACACACACACACACACACACACACACACACACACACACACACACACACACACACACACACACACACACACACACACACACACACACACACACACACACACACACACACACACACACACACACACACACACACACACACACACACACACACAGGAGCCAGCTGTTTACCGGGCCTGGGAGCTGGAACCCCTCGAGCCTCGAGCAGGTGCAAGTCGCTAGCGCTAGGAGAGGAAAGGAAAAGGAGAGGAGGGTGAAAAGAAGGTGTTGACAGATCAACTAATGAACAGTAGTACTGCAGGCCAGTCAGCCTTCTGGGGAGGCTGTAGGAGCATGACTCAGACCTTAGTAGCCGATGAGTGGTTTAGAGAGGGAACCCGAAATTCACACGGGATTTCAGGCAATAAGAAAATGATTTAGGCCAAAACCAAATAGTTCACTCAACAGTGCTCTATCAAACTGTTATGACTAAAATAATTCGCTTACCCAAAATCTTAAGCAAATTCGAAATATAATTTTAAAGATTCATGAGATTTAGCAGGCTTAACGAATTGTATCCTAAATTGGAATCAATGATTTTCTCTTTGTTGTTTTGAAGAGCCAAAAAGGCAAAAAAAGCATGCAATTAGGTTATCCCCCCAAAATGTGTCGTAATAATTGTTCTAATAATTTAATAACTATTCCATCCGCTGACAATGTTCAATCGAATGATAATGTTAGAATAGCCTACACTGACTAACGTGCGTGATAAAATGAAACACCGTCACTAAAAACGTAAATAAATAATTGGATCGACTTGGAAATCATGATGACGTCATTGAGTTATGTATTACACAATTGTATCAGCTATTACCTGTAGGATAATTTAAATGTATATCTGCATGTCGCTACAGGCCTTTTCGATTTCAGCAAAGAACAACACAAGTATTTAAAAGATTATTGAGATCACCAAGAGAACATAGGCCTATAGAAATCATTTAGGCTATTTCATTTTTCTGCGTTAGCCAAGACAATTAAAATGCGGTGAGCCATAACAAGTTGAACATGTTTCAGGAATTGTTTTTTTTATATAGACGTCTACAAAGTGTGGACAATTATTCTAAATCGACCCTTTCATCGAAAACAGCTATTTTTCGTTAAATAATGTCTAAATCTCCTGCTCTTGTTCAATGAGCCTGCATAACATACATTAATAAGGAAATAACTCTGGGAAATAATACCAGCATGATGACATGCTCAGTAGCTCGAAATAATCTATTCGATCATATTCGATTCATTCATGAGACATATTGTGGATAGATTTGTATTAATGTGTATAAAGATCCACAGTTATATGCCCATGATTTCGATGCCAAAATTAGGGTATTACTTTCGAATTTCAAACCTCTTTAATAAAATGTACAAATTAATTAACATTTTGTCCATATACCTTCAAAATGTAGGCTACCTGACCTACATAAATATTTGTATTATTGTGCAAAATAGGCCAGGCCAATACATAGGCCTCATTTAAATGTATCACGCCAGTGACTGTTTACATGATCTGACCTAGAGAAAGTTTTCCTCCGCGGTGTTTCCTCTCTCGTCTACCAATGCTGTTCCCACCTGACAGGTCTCCTACCGGGCCCGGGGACACGGGGCTATGGGTTCAGGGGTGAGGGGGAGAGCTGTACATGCTCCCGGTTGGATCCCTCAAACAGAATAATCATATTTAGCAGACTAGCGAGGGTTTTCACTTCGCGTGGAACATGCCTGCACACGCCCGCGTTCTGCTCTCTCACCACGCCTTGAGTCAAAAAACACGAGCTGTCATCAAACCCTGTAGCAGTTATGAATAATCCACCATCTATGCGTAATATAATCACAAGGGCTGAATGGGTGTATCATTTGAAGACATTGTAATGTATTGGGATACTATGCATTCATCATGTATACAAGCTATAAATGCTTAATGCAAGATTGAATCATGGATATATGAACTCAAATAATGATCAGAATTGGGTAGGGCTATCCTCCTGTCTACAGAGCCCATTTCTGTCATACATGCACGATATTAAGTTCACCAGTTATTCACTACATGCCTCTCGCCATATGATACAAACACTAATCATTGAAATAAAAGTTGGTCACACAGTCTTTTAATGGTAAAAAAAGAAGGGCAGTAAAACAGAGTTGTTGCTCAGCTCTTTCTCTTGAGGTATGCAGACCCACCTAACCACCTCCCACGAGCTCCTCCGAGAGCAAGCACGCACATGCGACGGAACAGCGAGGCTCGCGCAGTGGGGAGAAACAGGCAACAATGTACAATGTGTCCATAGTGTAGTCTAGACCCAGTGACGTACTCTGTAGCCTACCCTTCACATTGCAGTGCACATGAGACAACTAAGACGGACAACTATATTTTTTTCTTACCAGGACAACTGAGACTGACAACTAATGGTGTTTTTAGACTGACAAATAGCCAATAATGGAATAGGTCATTCCACACTCAAGATGCCCTAAAAGTGACTTCAGCGATGTAAACAGCGAGGTGAGAGATGATCCTTATTGGACATAGGTGCAGACTGCAGACCAAATATAAGATTGTTAAGACGTAGCCTTTAGCATAATAAACCACAAGGATACTGCCGGCTGGATGAGTGGCCTGGTCACTAGTCGGGTTAACATTTCAACAAGACATGGCATTGAGCTGTGACCCTGCCGACAAAACACAGAGATCACAGAAACAGGGACAGAGACAGCGAAAATGACAGAAAGAATGACAGCGTTGGCGATAATGACAGGAACACGGAAACTAGGAAAGTAATAGGTTTGGGGTGGTTTGAGGAGAGATGGGAAAATGTTTTGGGAAGAGGCGAGGGAGGTAAAAGGAAAGAGTGTGTGAAGGGATGGGATGTGGAGGCAAGGCAGAGGTTGTGGGCAGAGAGGGGAAGATGCAGAGGTTAGAGAGAAATAGAGAGAGAGTTGGAGTCCACAAACTTCACTTACAGCCAGTTACTGGCGTTGGCCGAGAGCAGCGCGAGGAAGAGCATCAGCAGGGACCGTAAAACATATTCAGCGG
>NC_060190.1:50254724-50332224 GCF_021184085.1 Oncorhynchus gorbuscha
CACTACACCCAGCATACAGCCAGCCCACACACTACACCCAGCATACAGCCAGCCAGCCCACACACTACACCCAGCATACAGCCAGCCAGCCCACACACTACACCCAGCATACAGTCAGCCAGCCAGCCAGCCCACACACTACACCCAGCACACAGCCAGCCAGCCCACTACACCCAGCACACAGCCAGCCAGCCAGCCAGCCAGCCAGCCCACACACTACACCCAGCACACAGCCAGCCAGCCCACACACTACACCCAGCACACAGCCAGCCAGCCCGCACACTACACCCAGCACACAGCCAGCCAGCCAGCCCACACACTACACCCAGCATACAGCCTGCCAGCCCACACACTACACCCAGCACACAGCCAGCCAGCCCACACACTCACCTGTGTACAGTATGTGTGTGTGAGAGAGATGAAGCTGTGTGAGAGGGGGTCCTGAGAAAGTCCTGAGTCAGAACAGCGTTCCACCAACAGCCTTGTCTCCATAGCAACATGAGCTGGCTCATCCGTCCGTCACGAAGGCATTCTGGGAGGACAGGTTTTATATAGCCTTAGCCAGCATGCTTGGCCCGTTACCCTGGAAACACTAATGTCACAGGACCCCCGTAACATTTACCCCTGGGCCTCTGACACACACACCCACTACAATACTCTGGACGTCTGGTGCCGTAAAACTTCCCCCTGCGTGACTACTGATTATACAAGTCTCTAGCCCCCCCCTTCCCTCTCAGGACCACGAGGGAAAGTGTCTGTCTCTCATCTAAGATCACATCAGGTTAAGTGTGCATTCTCCCCACTCCTCCTCCTCCCTGCTCAAACACACACACACACACACACACACACACACACACACACACACACACACACACACACACACACACACACACACACACACACACACACACACACACACACACACACACACACACACACACACACACACACACACACACACACACACACACACACACACACACACACACACACACACACACACACACACACACACACACACACACACACACACACAGAGACTCGTACACATCTGCAAATATTGACCGTGTGGAAGTTTCTCTTTCAGGGTAGTGTGTGTGGTCAAATTGCGGCGCTCTAGTTGTTTGGGTGTAAGGTTGCATGGTTCAGGGCTGGACACTATTTCCTGACATGACCTTGACGACCACATGACCATGACCTAGTTCAACTGTATTTGCAGAGGATATCTTCACATACTATATGAGCAGAAATCTCTCTCTCTCTCTCTCTCTCTCTCTCTCTCTCTCTCTCTCTCTCTCTCTCTCTCTCTCTCTCTCTCTCTCTCTCTCTCTCTCTCTCTCTCTCTCTCTCTCTCTCTCTCTCTCTCTCTCTCTCTCTTTCTCTCTCTCTCTCTCATCTCTCTCCCCCTCTCCCCCCTCTCCCCTCTCTCTCTCTCTCTCTCTCTCTCTCTCTCTCTCTCTCTCTCTCTCTCTCTCTCTCTCTCTCTCTCTCTCTCTCTCTCTCTCTCTCTCTCTCTCTCTACTGCCTGTTGATAGAAGGTGGTTGGTTACTCAGTAACAGGGGTCTCTCTCTCCCCCTGACCTCTCTGTGCCCCACCCTAGAGGTCAACCCTCCTCCTCTCCCTCCCACTACTCATCCCTCCTCCTCTCTCACCCACTACTCATGCCTCCTCCTCTCCGTCCCACTACTCATCTCTCCTCCTCTCCCTCCCACTACTCATCCCTCCTCCTCTCCCTCCCACTACTCATTCCTTCTTCTCTTCCTATGTTCTTACCAGAGGTCAGACGAACAACAACGTCCTGATTTGTGTTGGAATACATCATTAGTAGAACTCTGGGTAAGAATGGCTCTGTATGTGGGTGGGTGTATTGCATCGGTGGCATATATTGACAGTATACATTTCCTCCAGAGGAATCAGAGTATTCACTGTGTGAAATAACTAGGCCTGATATCTGGGAGAGTGATGATGGGGTCCTGGGGTTTAGTGTGGTAAGCTGGATGAGAGGCAGGAGAGAGGGGTCAGGGGTGTAGGGGTCATGAGAGGGGTGCCAGGGGTTAGGCATGTAAATGAACAGCTGAGTGCTGTGATTTAGTCAGTTTAAAAGCGGTCCAACTGTCATAACAAAGAGCCCTGACAGAGAGGAGGGAACCGGAGACAAATGGGAGTCGGTCAGTGGACCCCCAGAGCCCCCCCCCCCACCCCCACACACACACCCACCGCTCTGATGACAGACAAAGGGGAGTCAGCCCCAGGGGCTCATAGAGAGGGTCAGAGAGAGACTGGGTTCTGAAGGGTGTCCCTCTGTCACCTTTCCAGAATCTTTTGAGTCCTCTCCCCCTGTCTGTCCCTCAGTCCTCCTCCTAAAGCCCTCTGAAGCCTTTCATAAGGGCTGAGTGTGGCCTCTACATCCTATTGGTCTCAGATGAAACTCTTTTATTCAGGGCCCGGGGCCATGATGATGGGACTACACTGAGCCCCCCTGACCCAGCCCCCTCTCCCTGCTGGGGCATTGTGCAGGTGATTTTGGAGAAGCTTTGGCTTATTCCAGCCAGCAAACATTCCTATCCATCCATCCATCCATCCATCCATCCATCCATCCATCCATCCATCCATCCATCCATCCATCCATCCATCCATCCATCCATCCATCCATCCATCCATCCATCCATCCATCCATCCATCCATCCATCCATCCATCCATCCATCCATCCATCTATCTATCTATCTATCTATCTATCTATCTATCTATCTATCTATCTATCTATCTATCTATCTATCTATCTATCTATCTATCTATCTATCTATCTATCTATCTATCTATCTATCTATCTATCTATCTATCTATCTATCTATCTATCTATCTATCTATCTATCTATCTATCTATCTATCTGCCAAAACCACTAATACAATCACAGATACACACTCTCTAAAACACTCACAAAGAGTCAGGGATGGACTGGGACAAGAAATCATCCCTGGCATTTTATCCACACCAGCCCATGTCACGTCGCGCACCGCCAATACACACCCCACTCTGGAGATTCTATAACTGTTCCTCTGTCTGGAGATACAACTCACTACTATAACTGTTCCTCTGTCTGGAGATACAACTCACTACTATAACTGTGCTTCTGTCTGGAGATACAACTCACCACTATAACTGTTCCTCTGTCTGGAGATACAACTCACCACTATAACTGTTCCTCTGTCTGGAGATACAACTCACCACTATAACTGTTCCTCTGTCTGGAGATACAACTCACCACTATAACTGTTCCTCTGTCTGGAGATACAACTCACCACTATAACTGTTCCTCTGTCTAGAGATACAACTCACTACTATAACTGTTCCTCTGTCTGGAGATACAATTCACTGTTATAACTGTTCCTCTGTCTGGAGATACAACTCACTACTATAACTGTTCCTCTGTCTGGAGATACAACTCCCTGTTATAACTGTTCCTCTGTCTGGAGATACAACTCACTACTATAACTGTTCCTCTGTCTGGAGATACAACTCACTGCTATAACTGTTCCGCTGTCTGGAGATACAACTCACTGTTGTAACTGTTCCTCTGGAGATACAACTCACTACTATAACTGTTCCTCTGTATGGAGATACAACTCACTACTATAACTATGTCTCTGTCTGGAGATACAACTCACCACTATAACTGTTCCTCTGTCTGGAGATTCAACTCACAAATAACTGTTTCTCTGTCTGGAGATACAACTCACTACTATAACTGTTCCTCTGTCTGGAGATACAACTCACTACTATAACTGTGTCTCTGTCTGGAGATACAACTCACTACTATAACTGTTCCTCTGTCTGGAGATTCAACTCACAAATAACTGTTTCTCTGTATGGAGATACAACTCACTACTATAACTATTCCTCTGTCTGGAGATACAACTCACTGTTATAACTGTTCCTCTGGAGATACAACTCACTACTATAACTGTTCCTCTGTCTGGAGATACAACTCACTACTATAACTGTTCTTCTGTCTGGAGTACAACTCACTGTTATAACTGTTCCTCTGGAGATACAACTCACTACTATAACTGTTCCTCTGTCTGGAGATACAACTCACTACTATAACTGTTCCTCTGTCTGGAGATACAACTCACCACTATAACTGTTCCTCTGTCTGGAGATACAACTCACTACTATAACTGTTCCTCTGGAGATACAACTCACTACTATAACTATGTCTCTGTCTGGAGATACAACTCACTACTATAACTGTTACTCTGTCTGGAGATTCAACGCACAAATAACTGTTTCTCTGTCTGGAGATTCAACTCACAAATAACTGTTCCTCTGTCCGGAGATTCAACTCACTGCTATAACTGTTCCTCTGTCTGGAGATACAACTCACTACTATAACTGTTCCTCTGTCTGGAGATACAACTCACTACTATAACTGTTCCTCTGTCTGGAGATACAACTCACTACTATAACTGTTCCTCTGTCTGGAGATACAACTCACTACTATAACTATGTTTCTGTCTGGAGATACAACTCACTACTATAACTGTTCCTCTGTCTGGAGATTCAACTCACAAATAACTGTGTCTCTGTCTGGAGATTCAACTCACAAATAACTGTTCCTCTGTCCGGAGATACAACTCACTGCTATAACTGTTCCGCTGTCTGGAGATACAACTCACTACTATAACTGTTCCTCTGTCTGGAGATACAACTCACTACTATAACTGTGTCTCTGTCTGGAGATACTGTTAACTGTTCCTCTGTCTGGAGATTCAACTCACAAATAACTGTTTTTCTGTCTGGAGATACAACTCACTACTATAACTGTTCCTCTGTCTGGAGATACAACTCACTACTATAACTGTGTCTCTGTCTGGAGATACAACTCACTACTATAACTGTTCCTCTGTCTGGAGATACAACTCACTACTATAACTGTTCCTCTGTCTGGAGATACAACTCACTGTTATAACTGTTCCTCTGGAGATACAACTCGCTACTATAACTGTTCCTCTGTCTGGAGATACAACTCACTACTATAACTATGTCTCTGTCTGGAGATACAACTCACTACTATAACTGTTCCTCTGTCTGGAGATACAACTCACTGTTATAACTGTTCCTCTGTCTGGAGATACAACTCACTACTATAACTGTTCCTCTGTCTGGAGATACAACTCACTGTTATAACTGTTCCTCTGGAGATACAACTCACTACTATAACTGTTCCTCTGTCTGGAGCTACAACTCACTACTATAACTGTTCCCCTGTCTGGAGATACAACTCACTACTATAACTGTTCCTCTGTCTGGAGATACAACTCACTACTATAACTATGTCTCTGTCTGGAGATACAACTCACTACTATAACTGTTCCTCTGTCTGGAGATACAACTCACTGTTATAACTGTTCCTCTGTCTGGAGATACAACTCACTACTATAACTGTTCCTCTGTCTGGAGATACAACTCACTACTATAACTATGTCTCTGTCTGGAGATACAACTCACTACTATAACTGTTTCTCTGTCTGGAGATACAACTCACTACTATAACTGTTCCTCTGGAGATACAACTCATTACTATAACTGTTTCTCTGTCTGGAGATACAACTCACTACTATAACTGTTCCTCTGGAGATACAACTCACTACTATAACTATGTCTCTGTCTGGAGATACAACTCACTACTATAACTGTTACTCTGTCTGGGGATACATCTCACTACTAGAACTATGTTTCTGTCTGGAGATACAACTCACTACTATAACTGTTCCTCTGTCTGGAGATTCAACTCACAAATAACTGTTTCTCTGTCTGGAGATTCAACTCACAAATAACTGTTCCTCTGTCTGGAGATACAACTCACTGCTATAACTGTGTCTCTGTCCGGAGATACAACTCACTACTATAATTGTGTCTCTGTCTGGATATACAACTCACTGCTATAACTGTGTCTCTGTCTGGATATACAACTCACTACTATAACTGTGTCTCTGTCTGGAGATACAACTCACTACTATAACTGTGTCTCTGTCTGGAGATAAAACTCACTACTATAACTGTTCCTCTGTCTGGAGATACAACTCACTACTATAACTATTCCTCTGTCTGGAGATACAACTCACTACTATAACTGTTCCTCTGTCTGGAGATACAACTCACTACTATAACTATTCCTCTGTCTAGAGATACAACTCACTACTATAACTGTTCCTCTGTCTGGAGATACAACTCACTACTATAACTATTCCTCTGTCTAGAGATACAACTCACTACTATAACTGTTCCTCTGTCTGGAGATACAACTCACTACTATAACTGTGTCTCTGTCTGGAGATACAACTCACGACTATAACTCTTCCTCTGTCTGGAGATACAACTCACCACTATAACTGTTCCTCTGTCTAGAGATACAACTCACTACTATAACTGTTCCTCTGTCTGGAGATACAACTCACTGTTGTAACTGTTCCTCTGGAGATACAACTCACTACTATAACTGTTCCTCTGTCTGGAGATACAACTCACTACTATAACTGTTCCTCTGTCTGGAGATTCAACTCACAAATAACTGTTTCTCTGTCTGGAGATTCAACTCACAAATAACTGTTCCTCTGTCCGGAGATACAACTCACTGCTATAACTGTTCCGCTGTCTGGAGATACAACTCACTACTATAACTGTGTCTCTGTCTGGAGATACAACTCACTACTATAACTGTGTCTCTGTCTGGAGATACAACTCACTACTATAACTGTTCCTCTGTCTGGAGATACAACTCACCACTATAACTGTTCCTCTGTCTAGAGATACAACTCACTACTATAACTGTTCCTCTGTCTGGAGATACAACTCACTGTTGTAACTGTTCCTCTGGAGATACAACTCACTACTATAACTGTTCCTCTGTATGGAGATACAACTCACTACTATAACTATGTCTCTGTCTGGAGATACAACTCACTACTATAACTGTTCCTCTGTCTGGAGATTCAACTCACAAATAACTGTTTCTCTGTCTGGAGATACAACTCACTACTATAACTGTTCCTCTGTCTGGAGATACAACTCACTACTATAACTGTGTCTCTGTCTGGAGATACAACTCACTACTATAACTGTTCCTCTGTCTGGAGATTCAACTCACTGTTATAACTGTTCCTCTGGAGATACAACTCACTACTATAACTGTTCCTCTGTCTGGAGATACAACTCACTACTATAACTGTTATTCTGTCTGGAGATACAACTCACTGTTATAACTGTTCCTCTGGAGATACAACTCACTACTATAACTGTTCCTCTGTCTGGAGATACAACTCACTACTATAACTGTTCCTCTGTCTGGAGATACAACTCACCACTATAACTGTTCCTCTGTCTGGAGATACAACTCACTACTATAACTGTTCCTCTGGAGATACAACTCACTACTATAACTATGTCTCTGTCTGGAGATACAACTCACTACTATAACTGTTACTCTGTCTGGAGATTCAACTCACAAATAACTGTTTCTCTGTCTGGAGATTCAACTCACAAATAACTGTTCCTCTGTCCGGAGATACAACTCACTGCTATAACTGTTCCTCTGTCTGGAGATACAACTCACTACTATAACTGTTCCTCTGTCTGGAGATACAACTCACTACTATAACTGTTCCTCTGTCTGGAGATACAACTCACTACTATAACTGTTCCTCTGTCTGGAGATACAACTCACTACTATAACTATGTTTCTGTCTGGAGATACAACTCACTACTATAACTGTTCCTCTGTCTGGAGATTCAACTCACAAATAACTGTGTCTCTGTCTGGAGATTCAACTCACAAATAACTGTTCCTCTGTCCGGAGATACAACTCACTGCTATAACTGTTCCGCTGTCTGGAGATACAACTCACTACTATAACTGTGTCTCTGTCTGGAGATACAACTCACTACTATAACTGTGTCTCTGTCTGGAGATACAACTCACTACTATAACTGTTCCTCTGTCTGGAGATACAACTCACTACTATAACTGTTCCTCTGTCTGGAGATACAACTCACTACTATAACTATGTCTCTGTCTGGAGATACAACTCACTACTATAACTGTTCCTCTGTCTGGAGATACAACTCACTGTTATAACTGTTCCTCTGTCTGGAGATACAACTCACTACTATAACTGTTCCTCTGTCTGGAGATACAACTCACTACTATAACTATGTCTCTGTCTGGAGATACAACTCACTACTATAACTGTTTCTCTGTCTGGAGATACAACTCACTACTATAACTGTTCCTCTGGAGATACAACTCATTACTATAACTGTTTCTCTGTCTGGAGATACAACTCACTACTATAACTGTTCCTCTGGAGATACAACTCACTACTATAACTATGTCTCTGTCTGGAGATACAACTCACTACTATAACTGTTACTCTGTCTGGGGATACATCTCACTACTAGAACTATGTTTCTGTCTGGAGATACAACTCACTACTATAACTGTTCCTCTGTCTGGAGATTCAACTCACAAATAACTGTTTCTCTGTCTGGAGATTCAACTCACAAATAACTGTTCCTCTGTCTGGAGATACAACTCACTGCTATAACTGTGTCTCTGTCCGGAGATACAACTCACTACTATAATTGTGTCTCTGTCTGGATATACAACTCACTGCTATAACTGTGTCTCTGTCTGGATATACAACTCACTACTATAACTGTGTCTCTGTCTGGAGATACAACTCACTACTATAACTGTGTCTCTGTCTGGAGATGAAACTCACTACTATAACTGTTCCTCTGTCTGGAGATACAACTCACTACTATAACTATTCCTCTGTCTGGAGATACAACTCACTACTATAACTGTTCCTCTGTCTGGAGATACAACTCACTACTATAACTATTCCTCTGTCTAGAGATACAACTCACTACTATAACTGTTCCTCTGTCTGGAGATACAACTCACTACTATAACTGTGTCTCTGTCTGGAGATACAACTCACGACTATAACTCTTCCTCTGTCTGGAGATACAACTCACCACTATAACTGTTCCTCTGTCTAGAGATACAACTCACTACTATAACTGTTCCTCTGTCTGGAGATACAACTCACTGTTGTAACTGTTCCTCTGGAGATACAACTCACTACTATAACTGTTACTCTGTCTGGAGATACAACTCACTACTATAACTGTTCCTCTGTCTGGAGATTCAACTCACAAATAACTGTTTCTCTGTCTGGAGATTCAACTCACAAATAACTGTTCCTCTGTCCGGAGATACAACTCACTGCTATAACTGTTCCTCTGTCTGGAGATACAACTCACTACTATAACTGTGTCTCTGTCTGGAGATACAACTCACTACTATAACTGTGTCTCTGTCTGGAGATACAACTCACTACTATAACTGTTCCTCTGTCTGGAGATACAACTCACCACTATAACTGTTCCTCTGTCTAGAGATCCAACTCACTACTATAACTGTTCCTCTGTCTGGAGATACAACTCACTGTTGTAACTGTTCCTCTGGAGATACAACTCACTACTATAACTGTTCCTCTGTATGGAGATACAACTCACTACTATAACTATGTCTCTGTCTGGAGATACAACTCACTACTATAACTGTTCCTCTGTCTGGAGATTCAACTCACAAATAACTGTTTCTCTGTCTGGAGATACAACTCACTACTATAACTGTTCCTCTGTCTGGAGATACAACTCACTACTATAACTGTGTCTCTGTCTGGAGATACAACTCACTACTATAACTGTTATTCTGTCTGGAGATACAACTCACTACTATAACTGTTCTGTCTGGAGATACAACTCACTACTATAACTGTTCCTCTGTCTGGAGATACAACTCACTACTATAACTGTTCCTCTGTCTGGAGATACAACTCACTACTATAACTGTTCCTCTGTCTGGAGATACAACTCACTACTATAACTGTTCCTCTGGAGATACAACTCACTACTATAACTATGTCTCTGTCTGGAGATACAACTCACTACTATAACTGTTACTCTGTCTGGAGATTCAACTCACAAATAACTGTTTCTCTGTCTGGAGATTCAACTCACAAATAACTGTTCCTCTGTCCGGAGATACAACTCACTGCTATAACTGTTCCTCTGTCTGGAGATACAACTCACTACTATAACTGTTCCTCTGTCTGGAGATACAACTCACTACTATAACTGTTCCTCTGTCTGGAGATACAACTCACTACTATAACTATGTCCTCTGTCTGGAGATACAACTCACTACTATAACTGTTCCTCTGTCTGGAGATTCAACTCACAAATAACTGTTCTCTGTCTGGAGATTCAACTCACAAATAACTGTTCCTCTGTCTGGAGATACAACTCACTGCTATAACTGTTCTGCCTGGAGATACAACTCACTACTATAACTGTGTCTCTGTCTGGAGATACAACTCACTACTATAACTGTGTCTCTGTCTGGAGATACAACTCACTACTATAACTGTTCCTCTGTCTGGAGATACAACTCACTACTATAACTGTTCCTCTGTCTGGAGATACAACTCACTACTATAACTGTTCCTCTGTCTGGAGATACAACTCACTACTATAACTGTTCCTCTGTCTGGAGATACAACTCACTACTATAACTATTCCTCTGTCTAGAGATACAACTCACTACTATAACTGTTCCTCTGTCTGGAGATACAACTCACTACTATAACTGTGTCTCTGTCTGGAGATACAACTCACCACTATAACTGTTCCTCTGTCTAGAGATACAACTCACTACTATAACTGTTCCTCTGTATGGAGATACAACTCACTACTATAACTATGTCTCTGTCTGGAGATACAACTCACTACTATAACTGTTCCTCTGTCTGGAGATTCAACTCACAAATAACTGTTTCTCTGTCTGGAGATACAACTCACTACTATAACTGTTCCTCTGTCTGGAGATACAACTCACTACTATAACTGTGTCTCTGTCTGGAGATACAACTCACTACTATAACTGTTCCTCTGTCTGGAGATACAACTCACTACTATAACTGTTCCTCTGTCTGGAGATACAACTCACTGTTATAACTGTTCCTCTGGAGATACAACTCACTACTATAACTGTTCCTCTGTCTGGAGATACAACTCACTACTATAACTGTGTCTCTGTCTGGAGATACAACTCACTACTATAACTGTTCCTCTGTCTGGAGATACAACTCACTACTATAACTGTTCCTCTGTCTGGAGATACAACTCACTGTTATAACTGTTCCTCTGGAGATACAACTCACTACTATAACTGTTCCTCTGTCTGGAGATACAACTCACTGTTATAACTGTTCCTCTGTCTGGAGATACAACTCACTACTATAACTGTTCCTCTGTCTGGAGATACAACTCACTGTTATAACTGTTCCTCTGGAGATACAACTCACTACTATAACTGTTCCTCTGTCTGGAGATTCAACTCACAAATAACTGTGTCTCTGTCTGGAGATTCAACTCACAAATAACTGTTCCTCTGTCCGGAGATACAACTCACTGCTATAACTGTTCCGCTGTCTGGAGATACAACTCACTACTATAACTGTGTCTCTGTCTGGAGATACAACTCACTACTATAACTGTGTCTCTGTCTGGAGATACAACTCACTACTATAACTGTTCCTCTGTCTGGAGATACAACTCACTACTATAACTGTTCCTCTGTCTGGAGATACAACTCACTACTATAACTGTTCCTCTGTCTGGAGATAACTGTTCCTCTGTCTGGAGAACTCACTACTATAACTGTTCCTCTGTCTGGAGATACAACTCACTACTATAACTATTCCTCTGTCTAGAGATACAACTCACTACTATAACTGTTCCTCTGTCTGGAGATACAACTCACTACTATAACTGTGTCTCTGTCCGGAGATACAACTCACCACTATAACTGTTCCTCTGTCTGGAGATACAACTCACTACTATAACTGTTCCTCTGTCTGGAGATACAACTCACTACTATAACTATGTCTCTGTCTGGAGATACAACTCACTACTATAACTGTTCCTCTGTCTGGAGATTCAACTCACAAATAACTGTTTCTCTGTCTGGAGATACAACTCACTACTATAACTGTTCCTCTGTCTGGAGATACAACTCACTACTATAACTGTGTCTCTGTCTGGAGATACAACTCACTACTATAACTGTTCCTCTGTCTGGAGATACAACTCACTACTATAACTGTTCCTCTGTCTGGAGATACAACTCACTACTATAACTGTTCCTCTGTCTGGAGATACAACTCACTACTATAACTGTTCCTCTGTCTGGAGATACAACTCACTACTATAACTGTTCCTCTGTCTGGAGATACAACTCACTACTATAACTGTTCCTCTGTCTGGAGATACAACTCACTACTATAACTGTTCCTCTGTTCCTCTGGAGATACAACTCACTACTATAACTGTTCCTCTGTCTGGAGATACAACTCACTGTTATAACTGTTCCTCTGTCTGGAGATACAACTCACTACTATAACTGTTCCTCTGTCTGGAGATACAACTCACTACTATAACTGTTCCTCTGTCTGGAGATACAACTCACTACTATAACTGTTCCTCTGTCTGGAGATACAACTCACTACTATAACTATTCTCTGTCTGGAGATACAACTCACTACTATAACTGTTCCTCTGTCTGGAGATACAACTCACTGTTATAACTGTTCCTCTGTCTGGAGATACAACTCACTACTATAACTGTTCCTCTGTCTGGAGATACAACTCACTACTATAACTATGTCTCTGTCTGGAGATACAACTCACTACTATAACTGTTTCTCTGTCTGGAGATACAACTCACTACTATAACTGTTCCTCTGGAGATACAACTCATTACTATAACTGTTTCTCTGTCTGGAGATACAACTCACTACTATAACTGTTCCTCTGGAGATACAACTCACTACTATAACTATGTCTCTGTCTGGAGATACAACTCACTACTATAACTGTTACTCTGTCTGGGGATACATCTCACTACTAGAACTATGTTTCTGTCTGGAGATACAACTCACTACTATAACTGTTCCTCTGTCTGGAGATTCAACTCACAAATAACTGTTTCTCTGTCTGGAGATTCAACTCACAAATAACTGTTCCTCTGTCTGGAGATACAACTCACTACTATAACTGTTCCTCTGTCTGGAGATACAACTCACTACTATAACTGTTCCTCTGTCTGGAGATACAACTCACTACTATAACTGTTCCTCTGTCTGGAGATACAACTCACTACTATAACTATTCCTCTGTCTAGAGATACAACTCACTACTACAACTGTTCCTCTGTCTGGAGATACAACTCACTACTATAACTGTGTCTCTGTCTGGAGATACAACTCACCACTATAACTGTTCCTCTGTCTAGAGATACAACTCACTACTATAACTGTTCCTCTGTATGGAGATACAACTGACTACTATAACTATGTCTCTGTCTGGAGATACAACTCACTACTATAACTGTTCCTCTGTCTGGAGATTCAACTCACAAATAACTGTTTCTCTGTCTGGAGATACAACTCACTACTATAACTGTTCCTCTGTCTGAAGATACAACTCACTACTATAACTGTGTCTCTGTCTGGAGATACAACTCACTACTATAACTGTTCCTCTGTCTGGAGATACAACTCACTACTATAACTGTTCCTCTGTCTGGAGATACAACTCACTGTTATAACTGTTCCTCTGGAGATACAACTCACTACTATAACTGTTCCTCTGTCTGGAGATACAACTCACTACTATAACTATGTCTCTGTCTGGAGATACAACTCACTACTATAACTGTTCCTCTGTCTGGAGATACAACTCACTGTTATAACTGTTCCTCTGTCTGGAGATACAACTCACTACTATAACTGTTCCTCTGTCTGGAGATACAACTCACTGTTATAACTGTTCCTCTGGAGATACAACTCACTACTATAACTGTTCCTCTGTCTGGAGATACAACTCACTACTATAACTGTTCCTCTGTCTGGAGATACAACTCACTACTATAACTGTTCCTCTGTCTGGAGATACAACTCACTACTATAACTATGTCTCTGTCTGGAGATACAACTCACTACTATAACTGTTCCTCTGTCTGGAGATACAACTCACTGTTATAACTGTTCCTCTGTCTGGAGATACAACTCACTACTATAACTGTTCCTCTGTCTGGAGATACAACTCACTACTATAACTATGTCTCTGTCTGGAGATACAACTCACTACTATAACTGTTTCTCTGTCTGGAGATACAACTCACTACTATAACTGTTTCTCTGTCTGGAGATACAACTCACTACTATAACTGTTTCTCTGTCTGGAGATACAACTCACTACTATAACTGTTCCTCTGGAGATACAACTCACTACTATAACTATGTCTCTGTCTGGAGATACAACTCACTACTATAACTGTTACTCTGTCTGGGGATACATCTCACTACTAGAACTATGTTTCTGTCTGGAGATTCAACTCACAAATAACTGTTTCTCTGTCTGGAGATTCAACTCACAAATAACTGTTCCTCTGTCTGGAGATACAACTCACTGCTATAACTGTGTCTCTGTCCGGAGATACAACTCACTACTATAATTGTGTCTCTGTCTGGAGAAACAACTCACTGCTATAACTGTGTCTCTGTCTGGATATACAACTCACTACTATAACTGTGTCTCTGTCTGGAGATACAACTCACTACTATAACTGTGTCTCTGTCTGGAGATACAACTCACTACTATAACTGTTCCTCTGTCTGGAGATACAACTCACTACTATAACTATTCCTCTGTCTAGAGATACAACTCACTACTATAACTGTTCCTCTGTCTGGAGATACAACTCACTACTATAACTGTTCCTCTGTCTGGAGATACAACTCACTACTATAACTATCCTCTGTCTGGAGATACAACTCACCACTATAACTGTTCCTCTGTCTGGAGATACAACTCACTACTATAACTATTCCTCTGTCTGGAGATACAACTCACTGTTATAACTGTTCCTCTGGAGATATAACTCACCACTATAACTGTTCCTCTGTCTGGAGATACAACTCACTACTATAACTATGTCTCTGTCTGGAGATACAACTCACTACTATAACTGTTCCTCTGTCTGGAGATACAACTCACTACTATAACTATGTCTCTGTCTGGAGATACAACTCACAAATAAATGTTTCTCTGTCTGGAGATACAACTCACTACTATAACTGTTCCTCTGTCTGGAGATACAACTCACTACTATAACTGTTCCTCTGTCTGGAGATACAACTCACTACTATAACTATTCCTCTGTCTAGAGATACAACTCACTACTATAACTGTTCCTCTGTCTGGAGATACAACTCACCACTATAACTGTGCCTCTGTCTGGAGATACAACTCACTACTATAACTGTTCCTCTGTCTGGAGATACAACTCACTACTATAACTGTTCCTCTGTCTGGAGATACAACTCACCACTATAACTGTTCCTCTGTCTGGAGATACAACTCACTACTATAACTGTTCCTCTGTCTGGAGATACAACTCACTACTATAACTGTTCCTCTGTCTGGAGATACAACTCACCACTATAACTGTTCCTCTGTCTGGAGATACAACTCACGACTATAACTGTTCCTCTGTCTGGAGATACAACTCACTGTTATAACTGTTCCTCTGGAGATACAACTCACTACTATAACTATGTCTCTGTCTGGAGATACAACTCACTACTATAACTTCCTCTGTCTGGAGATACAACTCACTACTATAACTATGTCTCTGTCTGGAGATACAACTCACTACTATAACTATGTCTCTGTCTGGAGATACAACTCACTACTATAACTATGTCTCTGTCTGGAGATACAACTCACTACTATAACTATGTCTCTGTCTGGAGATACAACTCACTACTATAACTATGTCTCCGTCTGGAGATACAACTCACTACTATATCTTCCTCTGTCTGGAGATACAACTCACTACTATAACTATGTTTCTGTCTGGAGATACAACTCACTACTATAACTGTCCCTCTGCCTGGAGATACAACTCACTGCTATAACTGTGTCTCTGTCCAGAGATACAACTCACTACTATAACTGTGTCTCTGTCTGGAGATACAACTCACTACTATAACTGGTCCTCTGTCTGGAGATACAACTCACTACTATAACTGTTCCTCTGTCTGGAGATACAACTCACTACTATAACTATTCCTCTGTCTGGAGATACAACTCACTACCATAACTGTTCCTCTGTCTGGAGATACAACTCACTGTTATAACTGTTCCTCTGGAGATACAACTCACTACTATAACTGTTCCTCTGTCTGGAGATACAACTCACTACTATAACTATGTCTCTGTCTGGAGATACAACTCACTACTATAACTGTTCCTCTGTCTGGAGATACAACTCACTGTTATAACTGTTCTATGCTCTGTCTGGAGATTCACTCTGTCTGTCTGGAGATACAACTCACTACTATAACTGTTCCTCTGTCTGGAGATACAACTCACTACTATAACTGTTCCTCTGTCTGGAGATACAACTCACTACTATAACTGTTCCTCTGTCTGGAGATACAACTCACTACTATAACTGTTCCTCTGTCTGGAGATACAACTCACTACTATAACTGTTCCTCTGTCTGGAGATACAACTGTTATAACTCTGTCTGGAGATACAACTCACTACTATAACTGTTCCTCTGTCTGGAGATACAACTCACTACTATAACTGTTCCTCTGTCTGGAGATACAACTCACTACTATAACTGTTCCTCTGTCTGGAGATACAACTCACTACTATAACTATGTCTCTGTCTGGAGATACAACTCACTACTATAACTGTTCCTCTGTCTGGAGATACAACTCACTACTATAACTGTTCCTCTGGAGATACAACTCATTACTATAACTGTTTCTCTGTCTGGAGATACAACTCACTACTATAACTGTTCCTCTGGAGATACAACTCACTACTATAACTATGTCTCTGTCTGGAGATACAACTCACTACTATAACTGTTACTCTGTCTGGGGATACATCTCACTACTAGAACTATGTTTCTGTCTGGAGATTCAACTCACAAATAACTGTTTCTCTGTCTGGAGATTCAACTCACAAATAACTGTTCCTCTGTCTGGAGATACAACTCACTGCTATAACTGTGTCTCTGTCCGGAGATACAACTCACTACTATAATTGTGTCTCTGTCTGGAGATACAACTCACTGCTATAACTGTGTCTCTGTCTGGATATACAACTCACTACTATAACTGTGTCTCTGTCTGGAGATACAACTCACTACTATAACTGTGTCTCTGTCTGGAGATAAAACTCACTACTATAACTGTTCCTCTGTCTGGAGATACAACTCACTACTATAACTATTCCTCTGTCTAGAGATACAACTCACTACTATAACTGTTCCTCTGTCTGGAGATACAACTCACTACTATAACTGTTCCTCTGTCTGGAGATACAACTCACTACTATAACTATTCCTCTGTCTGGAGATACAACTCACCACTATAACTGTTCCTCTGTCTGGAGATACAACTCACTACTATAACTATTCCTCTGTCTGGAGATACAACTCACTGTTATAACTGTTCCTCTGGAGATACAACTCACTACTATAACTGTTCCTCTGTCTGGAGATACAACTCACTACTATAACTATGTCTCTGTCTGGAGATACAACTCACTACTATAACTGTTCCTCTGTATGGAGATACAACTCACTACTATAACTATGTCTCTGTCTGGAGATACAACTCACAAATAAATGTTTCTCTGTCTGGAGATACAACTCACTACTATAACTGTTCCTCTGTCTGGAGATACAACTCACTACTATAACTGTTCCTCTGTCTGGAGATACAACTCACTACTATAACTATTCCTCTGTCTAGAGATACAACTCACTACTATAACTGTTCCTCTGTCTGGAGATACAACTCACCACTATAACTGTGCCTCTGTCTGGAGATACAACTCACTACTATAACTGTTCCTCTGTCTGGAGATACAACTCACTACTATAACTGTTCCTCTGTCTGGAGATACAACTCACCACTATAACTGTTCCTCTGTCTGGAGATACAACTCACTACTATAACTGTTCCTCTGTCTGGAGATACAACTCACTACTATAACTGTTCCTCTGTCTGGAGATACAACTCACCACTATAACTGTTCCTCTGTCTGGAGATACAACTCACTATAACTGTTCCTCTGTCTATACAACTCACTGTTATAACTGTTCCTCTGGAGATACAACTCACTACTATAACTATGTCTCTGTCTGGAGATACAACTCACTACTATAACTTCCTCTGTCTGGAGATACAACTCACTACTATAACTATGTCTCTGTCTGGAGATACAACTCACTACTATAACTATGTCTCTGTCTGGAGATACAACTCACTACTATAACTATGTCTCTGTCTGGAGATACAACTCACTACTATAACTATGTCTCTGTCTGGAGATACAACTCACTACTATAACTATGTCTCCGTCTGGAGATACAACTCACTACTATATCTTCCTCTGTCTGGAGATACAACTCACTACTATAACTATGTTTCTGTCTGGAGATACAACTCACTACTATAACTGTCCCTCTGCCTGGAGATACAACTCACTGCTATAACTGTGTCTCTGTCCAGAGATACAACTCACTACTATAACTGTGTCTCTGTCTGGAGATACAACTCACTACTATAACTGGTCCTCTGTCTGGAGATACAACTCACTACTATAACTGTTCCTCTGTCTGGAGATACAACTCACTACTATAACTATTCCTCTGTCTGGAGATACAACTCACAACTATAACTATTCCTTTGTCTGGAGATTCAACTCACAAATAACTGTTCCTCTGTCTGGAGATTCAACTCACAAATAACTGTTGCTCTGTCTGGAGATACAACTCACTACTATAACTATTCCTCTGTCTGGAGATACAACTCACTGTTATAACTGTTCCTCTGTCTGGAGATACAACTCACTACTATAACTGTTCCTCTGTCTGGAGATACAACTCACTACTATAACTATGTCTCTGTCTGGAGATACAACTCACTACTATAACTATGTCTCTGTCTGGAGATACAACTCACTACTATAACTGTTCCTCTGTCTGGAGATACAACTCACTACTATAACTGTTCCTCTGGAGATACAACTCACTACTATAACTATGTCTCTGTCTGGAGATACAACTCACTACTATAACTGTTACTCTGTCTGGGGATACATCTCACTACTAGAACTATGTTTCTGTCTGGAGATACAACTCACTACTATAACTGTTCCTCTGTCTGGAGATTCAACTCACAAATAACTGTTTCTCTGTCTGGAGATTCAACTCACAAATAACTGTTCCTCTGTCTGGAGATACAACTCACTACTATAACTGTGTCTCTGTCCGGAGATACAACTCACTACTATAATTGTGTCTCTGTCTGGAGATACAACTCACTGCTATAACTGTGTCTCTGTCTGGATATACAACTCACTACTATAACTGTGTCTCTGTCTGGAGATACAACTCACTACTATAACTGTGTCTCTGTCTGGAGATACAACTCACTGCTATAACTGTGTCTCTGTCCAGAGATACAACTCACTACTATAACTGTGTCTCTGTCTGGAGATACAACTCACTACTATAACTGTTCCTCTGTCTGGAGATACAACTCACTACTATAACTGTTCCTCTGTCTGGAGATACAACTCACTACTATAACTGTTCCTCTGTCTGGAGATACAACTCACTACTATAACTGTTCCTCTGTCTGGAGATACAACTCACTACTATAACTGTTCCTCTGTCTGGAGATACAACTCACTACTATAACTGTTCCTCTGTCTGGAGATACAACTCACTACTATAACTGTTCCTCTGTCTGGAGATACAACTCACTACTATAACTGTTCCTCTGGAGATACAACTCACTACTATAACTATGTCTCTGTCTGGAGATACAACTCACTACTATAACTTCCTCTGTCTGGAGATACAACTCACTACTATAACTATGTCTCTGTCTGGAGATACAACTCACTACTATAACTATGTCTCTGTCTGGAGATACAACTCACTACTATAACTATGTCTCTGTCTGGAGATACAACTCACTACTATAACTATGTCTCTGTCTGGAGATACAACTCACTACTATAACTATGTCTCTGTCTGGAGATACAACTCACTACTATAACTGTTCCTCTGTCTGGAGATACAACTCACTACTATAACTATTCCTCTGTCTGGAGATACAACTCACTACTATAACTGTTCCTCTGTCTGGAGATACAACTCACTACTATAACTGTTCTCTGTCTGGAGATACAACTCACTACTATAACTGTTCTCTGTCTGGAGATACAACTCACTACTATAACTGTTCCTCTGTCTGGAGATACAACTCACTACTATAACTGTTCCTCTGTCTGGAGATACAACTCACTACTATAACTATTCCTCTGTCTGGAGATACAACTCACTACTATAACTATTCCTCTGTCTGGAGATTCAACTCACAACTGTTCCTCTGTCTGGATAACTCACAAATAACTGTTCCTCTGTCTGGAGATACAACTCACTACTATAACTATTCCTCTGTCTGGAGATACAACTCACTGTTATAACTGTTCCTCTGTCTGGAGATACAACTCACTACTATAACTGTTCCTCTGTCTGGAGATACAACTCACTACTATAACTATGTCTCTGTCTGGAGATACAACTCACTACTATAACTATTTCTCTGTCTGGAGATACAACTCACTACTATAACTGTTCCTCTGTCTGGAGATACAACTCACTACTATAACTGTTCCTCTGGAGATACAACTCACTACTATAACTATGTCTCTGTCTGGAGATACAACTCACTACTATAACTGTTACTCTGTCTGGGGATACATCTCACTACTAGAACTATGTTTCTGTCTGGAGATACAACTCACTACTATAACTGTTCCTCTGTCTGGAGATTCAACTCACAAATAACTATTCCTCTGTCTGGAGATACAACTCACTACTATAACTATTCCTCTGTCTGGAGATACAACTCACTACTATAACTGTTCCTCTGTCTGGAGATACAACTCACTACTATAACTGTTCCTCTGTCTGGAGATACAACTCACTACTATAACTGTTCCTCTGTCTGGAGATACAACTCACTACTATAACTGTTCCTCTGTCTGGAGATACAACTCACTACTATAACTGTTCCTCTGTCTGGAGATACAACTCACTGTTATAACTGTTCCTCTGGAGATATAACTCACCACTATAACTGTTCCTCTGTCTGGAGATACAACTCACTACTATAACTATGTCTCTGTCTGGAGATACAACTCACTACTATAACTGTTCCTCTGTATGGAGATACAACTCACTACTATAACTATGTCTCTGTCTGGAGATACAACTCACAAATAAATGTTTCTCTGTCTGGAGATACAACTCACTACTATAACTGTTCCTCTGTCTGGAGATACAACTCACTACTATAACTGTTCCTCTGTCTGGAGATACAACTCACTACTATAACTGTTCCTCTGTCTAGAGATACAACTCACTACTATAACTGTTCCTCTGTCTGGAGATACAACTCACTACTATAACTGTTCCTCTGTCTGGAGATACAACTCACTACTATAACTGTTCCTCTGTCTGGAGATACAACTCACTACTATAACTGTTCCTCTGTCTGGAGATACAACTCACTACTATAACTGTTCCTCTGTCTGGAGATACAACTCACTACTATAACTGTTCCTCTGTCTGGAGATACAACTCACTACTATAACTGTTCCTCTGTCTGGAGATACAACTCACCACTATAACTGTTCCTCTGTCTGGAGATACAACTCACTACTATAACTGTTCCTCTGTCTGGAGATACAACTCACTGTTATAACTGTTCCTCTGGAGATACAACTCACTACTATAACTGTTCCTCTGTCTGGAGATACAACTCACTACTATAACTGTTCCTCTGTCTGGAGATACAACTCACTACTATAACTATGTCTCTGTCTGGAGATACAACTCACTACTATAACTATGTCTCTGTCTGGAGATACAACTCACTACTATAACTATGTCTCTGTCTGGAGATACAACTCACTACTATAACTATGTCTCTGTCTGGAGATACAACTCACTACTATAACTATGTCTCTGTCTGGAGATACAACTCACTACTATAACTTCCTCTGTCTGGAGATACAACTCACTACTATAACTATGTTTCTGTCTGGAGATACAACTCACTACTATAACTGTTCCTCTGTCTGGAGATACAACTCACTGCTATAACTGTTCTCTGTCTGGAGATACAACTCACTACTATAACTGTTCCTCTGTCTGGAGATACAACTCACTACTATAACTGGATCCTCTGTCTGGAGATACAACTCACTACTATAACTGTTCCTCTGTCTGGAGATACAACTCACTACTATAACTATTCCTCTGTCTGGAGATACAACTCACTACTATAACTGTTCCTCTGTCTGGAGATTCAACTCACAAATAACTGTTCCTCTGTCTGGAGATTCAACTCACTATAACTGTTCTCTGTCTGGAGATACAACTCACTACTATAACTGTTCCTCTGTCTGGAGATACAACTCACTACTATAACTGTTCCTCTGTCTGGAGATACAACTCACTACTATAACTGTTCCTCTGTCTGGAGATACAACTCACTACTATAACTATTCCTCTGTCTGGAGATACAACTCACTACTATAACTATTCCTCTGTCTGGAGATACAACTCACTACTATAACTGTTCCTCTGTCTGGAGATACAACTCACTACTATAACTGTTCTGTCTGGAGATACAACTCACTACTATAACTATGTCTCTGTCTGGAGATACAACTCACTACTATAACTTCCTCTGTCTGGAGATACAACTCACTACTATAACTATGTTTCTGTCTGGAGATACAACTCACTACTATAACTGTTCCTCTGTCTGGAGATTCAACTCACAAATAACTGTTCCTCTGTCCGGAGATACAACTCACTACTATAACTGTCCCTCTGCCTGGAGATACAACTCACTACTATAACTGTGAGATACAACTCACTACTATAACTGTTCTCTGTCTGGAGATACAACTCACTCTATAACTGTCTCTGTCTGGAGATACAACTCACTACTATAACTGTGTCTCTGTCTGGAGATACAACTCACTACTATAACTGTGTCTCTGTCTGGAGATACAACTCACTGCTATAACTGTGTCTCTGTCCAGAGATACAACTCACTACTATAACTGTGTCTCTGTCTGGAGATACAACTCACTACTATAACTGTTCCTCTGTCTGGAGATACAACTCACTACTATAACTGTTCCTCTGTCTGGAGATACAACTCACTACTATAACTGTTCCTCTGTCTGGAGATACAACTCACTACTATAACTGTTCCTCTGTCTGGAGATACAACTCACTACTATAACTGTTCCTCTGTCTGGAGATACAACTCACCACTATAACTGTTCCTCTGTCTGGAGATACAACTCACTACTATAACTGTTCCTCTGTCTGGAGATACAACTCACTGTTATAACTGTTCCTCTGGAGATACAACTCACTACTATAACTATGTCTCTGTCTGGAGATACAACTCACTACTATAACTTCCTCTGTCTGGAGATACAACTCACTACTATAACTATGTCTCTGTCTGGAGATACAACTCACTACTATAACTGTTCCTCTGTCTGGAGATACAACTCACTACTATAACTATGTCTCTGTCTGGAGATACAACTCACTACTATAACTATGTCTCTGTCTGGAGATACAACTCACTACTATAACTATGTCTCCTCTGGAGATACAACTCACTACTATATCTTCCTCTGTCTGGAGATACAACTCACTACTATAACTATTTTCTGTCTGGAGATACAACTCACTACTATAACTGTCCCTCTGTCTGGAGATACAACTCACTGCTATAACTGTTCTCTGTCCAGAGATACAACTCACTACTATAACTGTGTCTCTGTCTGGAGATACAACTCACTACTATAACTGGTCCTCTGTCTGGAGATACAACTCACTACTATAACTGTTCCTCTGTCTGGAGATACAACTCACTACTATAACTGTTCCTCTGTCTGGAGATACAACTCACAACTATAACTATTCCTTTGTCTGGAGATTCAACTCACAAATAACTGTTCCTCTGTCTGGAGATACAACTCACTACTATAACTGTTCTCTGTCTGGAGATACAACTCACTACTATAACTGTTCCTCTGTCTGGAGATACAACTCACTGTTATAACTGTTCCTCTGTCTGGAGATACAACTCACTACTATAACTGTTCCTCTGTCTGGAGATACAACTCACTACTATAACTATTCCTCTGTCTAGAGATACAACTCACTACTATAACTATGTCTCTGTCTGGAGATACAACTCACTACTATAACTGTTCCTCTGTCTGGAGATACAACTCACTACTATAACTGTTCCTCTGTCTGGAGATACAACTCACTACTATAACTATGTCTCTGTCTGGAGATACAACTCACTACTATAACTGTTACTCTGTCTGGAGATACAACTCACTACTATAACTATGTTTCTCTGTCTGGAGATACAACTCACTACTATAACTGTTCCTCTGTCTGGAGATTCAACTCACAAATAACTGTTTCTCTGTCTGGAGATACAACTCACTAATAACTGTTCCTCTGTCTGGAGATACAACTCACTACTATAACTGTGTCTCTGTCTGGAGATACAACTCACTACTATAATTGTGTCTCTGTCTGGAGATACAACTCACTGCTATAACTGTGTCTCTGTCTGGAGATACAACTCACTACTATAACTGTGTCTCTGTCTGGAGATACAACTCACTACTATAACTGTGTCTCTGTCTGGAGATACAACTCACTACTATAACTGTTCTCTGTCTGGAGATACAACTCACTACTATAACTATCGTTCCGTTCCTCTGTCTGGAGATACAACTCACTACTATAACTGTTCCTGTTGTCTGGAACTCACTGTGATTGTGTATCGCCCTGTCCTGTCGTGTTTTTGCTTCATAATGCTGCGTGTGAGCAGGTGTCTCCGTCAGCTACGGCCTGCGCCTACCCGAGACCTCAGTCAACTGTCTGGAGTTACAACTCACTATTTCTGTTAACTGGACATTTAACCTGTTAAGGATTCAGGATTTGTCTCTGTCTGGAGATACAACTCACTACTATAACTGTTCTCTGTCTGGAGATACAACTCACTACTATAACTGGTCCTCTGTCTGGAGATACAACTCACTACTATAACTGTTCCTCTGTCTGGAGATACAACTCACTACTATAACTATTCCTCTGTCTGGAGATACAACTCACTACTATAACTATTCCTCTGTCTAGAGATACAACTCACTACTATAACTGTTCCTCTGTCTGGAGATACAACTCACCACTATAACTGTTCCTCTGTCTGGAGATACAACTCACTACTATAACTGTTCCTCTGTCTGGAGATACAACTCACTACTATAACTGTTCCTCTGTCTGGAGATACAACTCACTACTATAACTGTTCCTCTGTCTGGAGATACAACTCACTACTATAACTGTTCTTCTGTCTGGAGATTCAACTCACAAATAACTGTTCCTCTGTCTGGATAACTCACAAATAACTGTTCTCTGTCTGGAGATACAACTCACTACTATAACTGTTCCTCTGTCTGGAGATACAACTCACTACTATAACTGTTCCTCTGTCTGGAGATACAACTCACTACTATAACTGTTCCTCTGTCTGGAGATACAACTCACTACTATAACTATGTCTCTGTCTGGAGATACAACTCACTACTATAACTGTTCCTCTGTCTGGAGATACAACTCACTACTATAACTGTTCCTCTGTCTGGAGATACAACTCATTACTATAACTGTTTCTGTCTGGAGATACAACTCACTACTATAACTGTTCCTCTGGAGATACAACTCACTACTATAACTATGTCTCTGTCTGGAGATACAACTCACTACTATAACTGTTACTCTGTCTGGGGATACATCTCACTACTATAACTATGTTTCTGTCTGGAGATACAACTCACTACTATAACTGTTCCTCTGTCTGGAGATTCAACTCATAACTGTTTCTCTGTCTGGAATTCAACTCACTATAACTGTTCCTCTGTCTGGAGATACAACTCACTATAACTGTTCTCTGTCTGGAGATACAACTCACTACTATAACTGTTCTCTGTCTGGAGATACAACTCACTACTATAACTGTTCCTCTGTCTGGAGATACAACTCACTACTATAACTGTTCCTCTGTCTGGAGATACAACTCACTACTATAACTGTTCTCTGTCTGGAGATACAACTCACTACTATAACTGTTCCTCTGTCTGGAGATACAACTCACTACTATAACTATTCCTCTGTCTGGAGATACAACTCACTACTATAACTGTTCCTCTGTCTGGAGATACAACTCACTACTATAACTGTTCCTCTGTCTGGAGATACAACTCACTACTATAACTATTCCTCTGTCTGGAGATACAACTCACTACTATAACTGTTCCTCTGTCTGGAGATACAACTCACTACTATAACTATGTCTCTGTCTGGAGATACAACTCACAAATAAATGTTTCTCTGTCTGGAGATACAACTCACTACTATAACTGTTCCTCTGTCTGGAGATACAACTCACTACTATAACTGTTCCTCTGTCTGGAGATACAACTCACTACTATAACTATTCCTCTGTCTGGAGATACAACTCACTACTATAACTGTTCCTCTGTCTGGAGATACAACTCACTACTATAACTGTTCCTCTGTCTGGAGATACAACTCACTACTATAACTGTTCCTCTGTCTGGAGATACAACTCACTACTATAACTGTTCCTCTGTCTGGAGATACAACTCACTACTATAACTGTTCCTCTGTCTGGAGATACAACTCACTACTATAACTGTTCCTCTGTCTGGAGATACAACTCACTACTATAACTGTTCCTCTGTCTGGAGATACAACTCACCACTATAACTGTTCCTCTGTCTGGAGATACAACTCACTACTATAACTGTTCCTCTGTCTGGAGATACAACTCACTACTATAACTGTTCCTCTGTCTGGAGATACAACTCACTACTATAACTGTTCCTCTGTCTGGAGATACAACTCACTACTATAACTGTTCCTCTGTCTGGAGATACAACTCACTACTATAACTGTTCCTCTGGAGATACAACTCACTACTATAACTATGTCTCTGTCTGGAGATACAACTCACTACTATAACTATTCCTCTGTCTCAACTCTGTTCTGGAGATACAACTCACTACTATAACTATTCCTCTGTCTGGAGATACAACTCACTACTATAACTGTTCCTCTGGAGATATAACTCACCACTATAACTGTTCCTCTGTCTGGAGATACAACTCACTACTATAACTATTCCTCTGTCTGGAGATACAACTCACTACTATAACTATGTCTCTGTCTGGACTATGTCTCTGTCTGGAGATACAACTCACTACTATAACTGTTCCTCTGTCTGGAGATACAACTCACTACTATAACTATTCTCTGTCTGGAGATACAACTCACAAATAAATGTTCTCTGTCTGGAGATACAACTCACTACTATAACTGTTCCTCTGTCTGGAGATACAACTCACTACTATAACTGTTCCTCTGTCTGGAGATACAACTCACTACTATAACTGTTCCTCTGTCTGGAGATACAACTCACTACTATAACTGTTCCTCTGTCTGGAGATACAACTCACTACTATAACTATTCTCTGTCTGGAGATACAACTCACTACTATAACTGTTCTCTGTCTGGAGATACAACTCACTACTATAACTATTCCTCTGTCTGGAGATACAACTCACTACTATAACTGTTCCTCTGTCTGGAGATACAACTCACTACTATAACTATGTCTCTGTCTGGAGATACAACTCACTACTATAACTATTCCTCTGTCTGGAGATACAACTCACTACTATAACTATTCTCTGTCTGGAGATACAACTCACTACTATAACTATGTCTCTGTCTGGAGATACAACTCACTACTATAACTATGTCTCTGTCTGGAGATACAACTCACTACTATAACTATTCTCTGTCTGGAGATACAACTCACTACTATAACTGTTCCTCTGTCTGGAGATACAACTCACTACTATAACTGTTCTCTGTCTGGAGATACAACTCACTACTATAACTGTTCCTCTGTCTGGAGATACAACTCACTAACTGTTTCTCTGTCTGGAGATAACTCACAAATAACTGTTCCTCTGTCTGGAGATACAACTCACTACTATAACTGTTCCTCTGTCTGGAGATACAACTCACTGCTATAACTGTTCTCTGTCTGGAGATACAACTCACTACTATAACTGTTCCTCTGTCTGGAGATACAACTCACTACTATAACTGTTCCTCTGTCTGGAGATACAACTCACTACTATAACTGTTCCTCTGTCTGGAGATACAACTCACTACTATAACTGTTCCTCTGTCTGGAGATACAACTCACTACTATAACTGTTCCTCTGTCTGGAGATACAACTCACTACTATAACTGTTCTTCTGTCTGGAGATTCAACTCACAAATAACTGTTCCTCTGTCTGGAGATTCAACTCACAAATAACTGTTGCTCTGTCTGGAGATACAACTCACTACTATAACTATTCCTCTGTCTGGAGATACAACTCACTGTTATAACTGTTCCTCTGGAGATACAACTCACTACTATAACTGTTCCTCTGTCTGGAGATACAACTCACTACTATAACTGTTCCTCTGTCTGGAGATACAACTCACTACTATAACTATGTCTCTGTCTGGAGATACAACTCACTACTATAACTGTTCCTCTGTCTGGAGATACAACTCACTACTATAACTGTTCCTCTGTCTGGAGATACAACTCACTACTATAACTGTTCCTCTGTCTGGAGATACAACTCACTACTATAACTGTTCCTCTGTCTGGAGATACAACTCACCACTATAACTGTTCCTCTGTCTGGAGATACAACTCACTACTATAACTGTTCCTCTGTCTGGAGATACAACTCACTACTATAACTGTTCCTCTGTCTGGAGATACAACTCACTACTATAACTGTTCTTCTGTCTGGAGATTCAACTCACAAATAACTGTTCCTCTGTCTGGAGATACAACTCACTACTATAACTGTTGCTCTGTCTGGAGATACAACTCACTACTATAACTATTCCTCTGTCTGGAGATACAACTCACTACTATAACTGTTCCTCTGTCTGGAGATACAACTCACTACTATAACTGTTCCTCTGTCTGGAGATACAACTCACTACTATAACTATTCCTCTGTCTGGAGATACAACTCACTACTATAACTATTCTCTGTCTGGAGATACAACTCACTACTATAACTATGTCTCTGTCTGGAGATACAACTCACTACTATAACTATGTCTCTCTGTCTGGAGATACAACTCACTACTATAACTGTTCCTCTGTCTGGAGATACAACTCACTACTATAACTATGTTTCTGTCTGGAGATACAACTCACTACTATAACTGTTCCTCTGTCTGGAGATTCTCTAACTGTTTCTCTGTCTGGAGATACAACTCACAAATAACTGTTCCTCTGTCTGGAGATACAACTCACTCTATAACTGTCCTCTGTCTGGAGATACAACTCACTGCTATAACTGTTCCTCTGTCTGGAGATACAACTCACTACTATAACTGTGTCTCTGTCTGGAGATACAACTCACTACTATAACTGTTCCTCTGTCTGGAGATACAACTCACTACTATAACTGTTCCTCTGTCTGGAGATACAACTCACTACTATAACTGTTCCTCTGTCTGGAGATACAACTCACTACTATAACTGTTCCTCTGTCTGGAGATACAACTCACTACTATAACTGTTCTCTGTCTGGAGATACTGTCTGTCTGAGATACAACTCACAAATAACTGTTCCTCTGTCTGGAGATTCAACTCACAAATAACTGTTGCTCTGTCTGGAGATACAACTCACTACTATAACTATTCCTCTGTCTGGAGATACAACTCACTGTTATAACTGTTCCTCTGGAGATACAACTCACTACTATAACTGTTCCTCTGTCTGGAGATACAACTCACTACTATAACTGTTCCTCTGTCTGGAGATACAACTCACTACTATAACTATTCCTCTGTCTAGAGATACAACTCACTACTATAACTGTTCTCTGTCTGGAGATACAACTCACTACTATAACTGTTCCTCTGTCTGGAGATACAACTCACTACTATAACTGTTCCTCTGTCTGGAGATACAACTCACTACTATAACTGTTCCTCTGTCTGGAGATACAACTCACTACTATAACTGTTCCTCTGTCTGGAGATACAACTCACTACTATAACTGTTCCTCTGTCTGGAGATACAACTCACTACTATAACTGTTCCTCTGTCTGGAGATACAACTCACTACTATAACTATTCCTCTGTCTGGAGATACAACTCACTACTATAACTGTTCCTCTGTCTGGAGATACAACTCACTACTATAACTGTTCCTCTGTCTGGAGATACAACTCACTACTATAACTGTTCCTCTGTCTGGAGATACAACTCACTACTATAACTATTCCTCTGTCTGGAGATACAACTCACTACTATAACTGTTCCTCTGTCTGGAGATACAACTCACTACTATAACTGTTCCTCTGTCTGGAGATACAACTCACTACTATAACTGTTCCTCTGTCTGGAGATACAACTCACTACTATAACTGTTCCTCTGTCTGGAGATACAACTCACTACTATAACTGTTCCTCTGTCTGGAGATACAACTCACTACTATAACTGTTCCTCTGTCTGGAGATACAACTCACTACTATAACTGTTCCTCTGTCTGGAGATACAACTCACTACTATAACTGTTCTTCTGTCTGGAGATACAACTCACAAATAACTGTTCCTCTGTCTGGAGATTCAACTCACTAATAACTGTTCTCTGTCTGGAGATACAACTCACTACTATAACTATTCCTCTGTCTGGAGATACAACTCACTCTGTTCTGGAGATACAACTCACTACTATAACTGTTCCTCTGTCTGGAGATACAACTCACTACTATAACTGTTCCTCTGTCTGGAGATACAACTCACTACTATAACTATTCCTCTGTCTGGAGATACAACTCACTACTATAACTGTTCCTCTGTCTGGAGATACAACTCACTACTATAACTGTTCCTCTGTCTGGAGATACAACTCACTACTATAACTGTTCCTCTGTCTGGAGATACAACTCACCTACTATAACTGTTCCTCTGTCTGGAGATACAACTCACTACTATAACTGTTCCTCTGTCTGGAGATACAACTCACTGTTATAACTGTTCCTCTGGAGATACAACTCACTACTATAACTGTTCCTCTGTCTGGAGATACAACTCACTACTATAACTATGTCTCTGTCTGGAGATACAACTCACTACTATAACTATGTCTCTGTCTGGAGATACAACTCACTACTATAACTTCCTCTGTCTGGAGATACAACTCACTACTATAACTATGTCTCTGTCTGGAGATACAACTCACTACTATAACTATGTTCTCTGTCTGGAGATACAACTCACTACTATAACTATTCTCTGTCTGGAGATACAACTCACTACTATAACTGTTCCTCTGTCTGGAGATAACTCACAAATAACTGTTCCTCTGTCTGGAGATACAACTCACTGCTATAACTGTTCTGTCTGGAGATACAACTCACTGTATAACTGTGGTCTGGAGATACAACTCACTACTATAACTGTTCCTCTGTCTGGAGATACAACTCACTACTATAACTGTCCTCTGTCTGGAGATACAACTCACTACTATAACTGTTCCTCTGTCTGGAGATACAACTCACTACTATAACTGTTCCTCTGTCTGGAGATACAACTCACTACTATAACTGTTCCTCTGTCTGGAGATACAACTCACTACTATAACTGTTCTTCTGTCTGGAGATACAACTCACAAATAACTGTTCCTCTGTCTGGAGATACAACTCACAACTATAACTGTTCCTCTGTCTGGAGATACAACTCACTACTATAACTATTCCTCTGTCTGGAGATACAACTCACTGTTATAACTGTTCCTCTGGAGATACAACTCACTACTATAACTGTTCCTCTGTCTGGAGATACAACTCACTACTATAACTGTTCCTCTGTCTGGAGATACAACTCACTACTATAACTATTCCTCTGTCTGGAGATACAACTCACTACTATAACTGTTCCTCTGTCTGGAGATACAACTCACTACTATAACTGTTCCTCTGTCTGGAGATACAACTCACTACTATAACTGTTCCTCTGTCTGGAGATACAACTCACTACTATAACTGTTCCTCTGTCTGGAGATACAACTCACTACTATAACTGTTCCTCTGTCTGGAGATACAACTCACTACTATAACTGTTCCTCTGTCTGGAGATACAACTCACTACTATAACTGTTCCTCTGTCTGGAGATACAACTCACTACTATAACTGTTCTTCTGTCTGGAGATTCAACTCACAAATAACTGTTCCTCTGTCTGGAGATTCAACTCACAAATAACTGTTGCTCTGTCTGGAGATACAACTACTACTATAACTATTCCTCTGTCTGGAGATACAACTCACTGTTATAACTGTTCCTCTGGAGATACAACTCACTACTATAACTGTTCCTCTGTCTGGAGATACAACTCACTACTATAACTGTTCCTCTGTCTGGAGATACAACTCACTACTATAACTATTCCTCTGTCTGGAGATACAACTCACTACTATAACTGTTCCTCTGTCTGGAGATACAACTCACCACTATAACTGTTCCTCTGTCTGGAGATACAACTCACTACTATAACTGTTCCTCTGTCTGGAGATACAACTCACTACTATAACTGTTCCTCTGTCTGGAGATACAACTCACTACTATAACTGTTCCTCTGTCTGGAGATACAACTCACTACTATAACTGTTCCTCTGTCTGGAGATACAACTCACTACTATAACTGTTCCTCTGTCTGGAGATACAACTCACTACTATAACTGTTCTTCTGTCTGGAGATACAACTCACTAATAACTGTTCCTCTGTCTGGAGATAACTCACAAATAACTGTTGCTCTGTCTGGAGATACAACTCACTACTATAACTATTCCTCTGTCTGGAGATACAACTCACTGTTATAACTGTTCTCTGGAGATACAACTCACTACTATAACTGTTCCTCTGTCTGGAGATACAACTCACTACTATAACTGTTCCTCTGTCTGGAGATACAACTCACTACTATAACTGTTCCTCTGTCTGGAGATACAACTCACTACTATAACTGTTCCTCTGTCTGGAGATACAACTCACTACTATAACTGTTCCTCTGTCTGGAGATACAACTCACTACTATAACTGTTCCTCTGTCTGGAGATACAACTCACTACTATAACTGTTCCTCTGTCTGGAGATACAACTCACTACTATAACTGTTCCTCTGTCTGGAGATACAACTCACTACTATAACTGTTCCTCTGTCTGGAGATACAACTCACTACTATAACTGTTCCTCTGTCTGGAGATACAACTCACTACTATAACTGTTCTTCTGTCTGGAGATACAACTCACTACTATAACTGTAACTGTTGCTCTGTCTGGAGATACAACTCACTACTATAACTGTTCCTCTGTCTGGAGATACAACTCACTGTTATAACTGTTCCTCTGGAGATACAACTCACTACTATAACTGTTCCTCTGTCTGGAGATACAACTCACTACTATAACTGTTCCTCTGTCTGGAGATACAACTCACTACTATAACTATTCCTCTGTCTGGATACAACTCACTACTATAACTATGATACAACTCACTACTATAACTGTTCCTCTGTCTGGAGATACAACTCACTACTATAACTGTTCCTCTGTCTGGAGATACAACTCACTACTATAACTATGTCTCTGTCTGGAGATACAACTCACTACTATAACTGTTCCTCTGTCTGGAGATACAACTCACTGTTATAACTGTTCCTCTGTCTGGAGATACAACTCACTACTATAACTGTTCCTCTGTCTGGAGATACAACTCACTACTATAACTGTTCCTCTGGAGATACAACTCTATAACTGTTCCTCTGTCTGGAGATACAACTCACTACTATAACTGTTCCTCTGTCTGGAGATACAACTCACTACTATAACTGTTCCTCTGTCTGGAGATACAACTCACTACTATAACTGTTCCTCTGTCTGGAGATACAACTCACTACTATAACTGTTCCTCTGTCTGGAGATACAACTCACTACTATAACTGTTCCTCTGTCTGGAGATACAACTCACTACTATAACTGTTCCTCTGTCTGGAGATACAACTCACTACTATAACTATTCCTCTGTCTGGAGATACAACTCACTGTTATAACTGTTCCTCTGGAGATATAACTCACCACTATAACTGTTCCTCTGTCTGGAGATACAACTCACTACTATAACTATTCCTCTGTCTGGAGATACAACTCACTACTATAACTATGTCTCTGTCTGGAGATACAACTCACTACTATAACTGTTCCTCTGTCTGGAGATACAACTCACTACTATAACTATGTCTCTGTCTGGAGATACAACTCACAAATAAATGTTTCTCTGTCTGGAGATACAACTCACTACTATAACTGTTCCTCTGTCTGGAGATACAACTCACTACTATAACTGTTCCTCTGTCTGGAGATACAACTCACTACTATAACTATTCCTCTGTCTAGAGATACAACTCACTACTATAACTGTTCCTCTGTCTGGAGATACAACTCACCACTATAACTGTTCCTCTGTCTGGAGATACAACTCACTACTATAACTGTTCCTCTGTCTGGAGATACAACTCACTACTATAACTGTTCCTCTGTCTGGAGATACAACTCACTACTATAACTGTTCCTCTGTCTGGAGATACAACTCACTACTATAACTGTTCCTCTGTCTGGAGATACAACTCACTACTATAACTGTTCCTCTGTCTGGAGATACAACTCACCACTATAACTGTTCCTCTGTCTGGAGATACAACTCACTACTATAACTGTTCCTCTGTCTGGAGATACAACTCACTGTTATAACTGTTCCTCTGGAGATACAACTATATAACTGTTCCTCTGTTCAACTCTGTCTGGAGATACAACTCACTACTATAACTATGTCTCTGTCTGGAGATACAACTCACTACTATAACTATTCCTCTGTCTAGAGATACAACTCACTACTATAACTGTTCCTCTGTCTGGAGATACAACTCACTACTATAACTGTTCCTCTGTCTGGAGATACAACTCACTACTATAACTATTCCTCTGTCTGGAGATACAACTCACCACTATAACTGTTCCTCTGTCTGGAGATACAACTCACTACTATAACTATTCCTCTGTCTGGAGATACAACTCACTGTTATAACTGTTCCTCTGGAGATATAACTCACCACTATAACTGTTCCTCTGTCTGGAGATACAACTCACTACTATAACTATTCCTCTGTCTGGAGATACAACTCACTACTATAACTATGTCTCTGTCTGGAGATACAACTCACTACTATAACTGTTCCTCTGTATGGAGATACAACTCACTACTATAACTATGTCTCTGTCTGGAGATACAACTCACAAATAAATGTTTCTCTGTCTGGAGATACAACTCACTACTATAACTGTTCCTCTGTCTGGAGATACAACTCACTACTATAACTGTTCCTCTGTCTGGAGATACAACTCACTACTATAACTATTCCTCTGTCTGGAGATACAACTCACTACTATAACTGTTCCTCTGTCTGGAGATACAACTCACTACTATAACTGTTCCTCTGTGGAGATACAACTCACCACTATAACTGTGCCTCTGTCTGGAGATACAACTCACTACTATAACTGAGATACAACTCACTACTATAACTGTTCCTCTGTCTGGAGATACAACTCACTACTATAACTGTTCCTCTGTCTGGAGATACAACTCACTACTATAACTGTTCCTCTGTCTGGAGATACAACTCACTACTATAACTGTTCCTCTGTCTGGAGATACAACTCACTACTATAACTGTTCCTCTGTCTGGAGATACAACTCACTACTATAACTGTTCCTCTGTCTGGAGATACAACTCACTACTATAACTGTTCCTCTGTCTGGAGATACAACTCACTGTTATAACTGTTCCTCTGTCTGGAGATACAACTCACTACTATAACTGTTCCTCTGTCTGGAGATACAACTCACTACTATAACTATTCCTCTGTCTGGAGATACAACTCACTACTATAACTGTTCCTCTGTCTGGAGATACAACTCACTACTATAACTATGTCTCTGTCTGGAGATACAACTCACCACTATAACTGTTTCTCTGTCTGGAGATACAACTCACTACTATAACTGTTCCTCTGTCTGGAGATACAACTCACTACTATAACTGTTCCTCTGTCTGGAGATACAACTCACTACTATAACTATTCCTCTGTCTGGAGATACAACTCACTACTATAACTGTTCCTCTGTCTGGAGATACAACTCACCACTATAACTGTTCCTCTGTCTGGAGATACAACTCACTACTATAACTGTTCCTCTGTCTGGAGATACAACTCACTACTATAACTGTTCCTCTGTCTGGAGATACAACTCACTACTATAACTGTTCCTCTGTCTGGAGATACAACTCACTACTATAACTGTTCCTCTGTCTGGAGATACAACTCACTACTATAACTGTTCCTCTGTCTGGAGATACAACTCACCACTATAACTGTTCCTCTGTCTGGAGATACAACTCACTACTATAACTGTTCCTCTGTCTGGAGATACAACTCACTGTTATAACTGTTCCTCTGGAGATACAACTCACGACTATAACTGTTCCTCTGTCTGGAGATACAACTCACTACTATAACTGTTCCTCTGGAGATACAACTCACTACTATAACTATGTCTCTGTCTGGAGATACAACTCACTACTATAACTATTCCTCTGTCTGGAGATACAACTCACTACTATAACTGTTCCTCTGTCTGGAGATACAACTCACTACTATAACTGTTCCTCTGTCTGGAGATACAACTCACTACTATAACTGTTCCTCTGTCTGGAGATACAACTCACTACTATAACTGTTCCTCTGTCTGGAGATACAACTCACTACTATAACTATTCCTCTGTCTGGAGATACAACTCACTGTTATAACTGTTCCTCTGGAGATATAACTCACTATAACTGTTCCTCTGTCTGGAGATACAACTCACTACTATAACTGTTCCTCTGTCTGGAGATACAACTCACTACTATAACTATGTCTCTGTCTGGAGATACAACTCATTACTATAACTGTTTCTCTGTATGGAGATACAACTCACTACTATAACTATGTCTCTGTCTGGAGATACAACTCACAAATAAATGTTTCTCTGTCTGGAGATACAACTCACTACTATAACTGTTCCTCTGTCTGGAGATACAACTCACTACTATAACTGTTCCTCTGTCTGGAGATACAACTCACTACTATAACTGTTCCTCTGTCTGGAGATACAACTCACTACTATAACTATGTCTCTGTCTGGAGATACAACTCACTACTATAACTGTTCCTCTGTCTGGAGATACAACTCACTACTATAACTGTTCCTCTGTCTGGAGATACAACTCACTACTATAACTGTTCCTCTGTCTGGAGATACAACTCACTACTATAACTGTTCCTCTGTCTGGAGATACAACTCACTACTATAACTGTTCCTCTGTCTGGAGATACAACTCACTACTATAACTGTTCCTCTGTCTGGAGATACAACTCTGTTCTCTGTCTGGAGATACAACTCACTACTATAACTGTTCCTCTGTCTGGAGATACAACTCACTGTTATAACTGTTCCTCTGGAGATACAACTCACTACTATAACTGTTCCTCTGTCTGGAGATACAACTCACTACTATAACTGTTCCTCTGTACAACTCACTACTATAACTATGTCTCTGTCTGGAGATACAACTCACTACTATAACTATTCCTCTGTCTCAACTCACTGTCTCTGTCTGGAGATACAACTCACTACTATAACTGTTCCTCTGTCTCAACTCACTACTATAACTGTTCTGTCTGAGATACAACTCACTACTATAACTGTTCCTCTGTCTGGAGATACAACTCACTACTATAACTGTTCCTCTGTACAACTCACTACTATAACTGTTCCTCTGTCTGGAGATACAACTCACTACTATAACTATTCCTCTGTCTGGAGATACAACTCACTACTATAACTATGTCTCTGTCTGGAGATACAGATACAACTCACTACTATAACTGTTCCTCTGTCTGGAGATACAACTCACTACTATAACTATTCTCTGTCTGGAGATACAACTCACAAATAAACTGTTCCTCTGTCTGGAGATACAACTCACTACTATAACTGTTCCTCTGTCTGGAGATACAACTCACTACTATAACTGTTCCTCTGTCTGGAGATACAACTCACTACTATAACTATTCCTCTGTCTGGATACAACTCACTACTATAACTGTTCCTCTGTCTGGAGATACAACTCACTACTATAACTGTGCCTCTGTCTGGAGATACAACTCACTACTATAACTGTTCCTCTGTCTGGAGATACAACTCACTACTATAACTGTTCCTCTGTCTGGAGATACAACTCACTACTATAACTGTTCCTCTGTCTGGAGATACAACTCACTACTATAACTGTTCCTCTGTCTGGAGATACAACTCACTACTATAACTGTTCCTCTGTCTGGAGATACAACTCACTACTATAACTGTTCCTCTGTCTGGAGATACAACTCACTGTTATAACTGTTCCTCTGGAGATACAACTCACTACTATAACTGTTCCTCTGTCTGGAGATACAACTCACTACTATAACTGTTCCTCTGTCTGAGATACAACTCACTACTATAACTATTCTCTGTCTGGAGATACAACTCACTACTATAACTGTTCCTCTGTCTGGAGATACAACTCACTACTATAACTATTCTCTGTCTGGAGATACAACTCACTACTATAACTATGTCTCTGTCTGGAGATACAACTCACTACTATAACTGTAGATACAACTCACTACTATAACTGTTCCTCTGTCTGGAGATACAACTCACTACTATAACTGTTCCTCTGTCTGGAGATACAACTCACTACTATAACTGTTCCTCTGTCTGGAGATACAACTCACTACTATAACTGTTCCTCTGTCTGGAGATACAACTCACTACTATAACTGTTCCTCTGTCTGGAGATACAACTCACTACTATAACTGTTCCTCTGTCTGGAGATACAACTCACTACTATAACTGTTCCTCTGTCTGGAGATACAACTCACTACTATAACTGTTCCTCTGTCTGGAGATACAACTCACTACTATAACTGTTCCTCTGTCTGGAGATACAACTCACTATAACTGTTCCTCTATAACTGTTTCCTCTGTCTGGAGATACAACTCACTACTATAACTGTTCCTCTGTCTGGAGATACAACTCACTACTATAACTGTTCCTCTGTCTGGAGATACAACTCACTACTATAACTGTTCCTCTGTCTGGAGATACAACTCACTACTATAACTGTTCCTCTGTCTGGAGATACAACTCACTGTTATAACTGTTCCTCTGGAGATACAACTCACGACTATAACTGTTCCTCTGTCTGGAGATACAACTCACTACTATAACTGTTCCTCTGGAGATACAACTCACTACTATAACTATGTCTCTGTCTGGAGATACAACTCACTACTATAACTGTTCCTCTGTCTGGAGATACAACTCACTACTATAACTGTTCCTCTGTCTGGAGATACAACTCACTACTATAACTATTCCTCTGTCTGGAGATACAACTCACTACTATAACTGTTCCTCTGTCTGGAGATACAACTCACTACTATAACTGTTCCTCTGTCTGGAGATACAACTCACTGTTATAACTGTTCCTCTGGAGATATAACTCACCACTATAACTGTTCCTCTGTCTGGAGATACAACTCACTACTATAACTATTCCTCTGTCTGGAGATACAACTCACTACTATAACTATGTCTCTGTCTGGAGATACAACTCACTACTATAACTGTTTCTCTGTCTGGAGATACAACTCACTACTATAACTATTCCTCTGTCTGGAGATACAACTCACAAATAAATGTTTCTCTGTCTGGACAACTCACTACTATAACTGTTCCTCTGTCTGGAGATACAACTCACTACTATAACTGTTCCTCTGTCTGGAGATACAACTCACTACTATAACTATTCCTCTGTCTAGAGATACAACTCACTACTATAACTGTTCCTCTGTCTGGAGATACAACTCACCACTATAACTGTTCCTCTGTCTGGAGATACAACTCACTACTATAACTGTTCCTCTGTCTGGAGATACAACTCACTACTATAACTGTTCCTCTGTCTGGAGATACAACTCACTACTATAACTGTTCCTCTGTCTGGAGATACAACTCACTACTATAACTGTTCCTCTGTCTGGAGATACAACTCACTACTATAACTGTTCCTCTGTCTGGAGATACAACTCACTACTATAACTGTTCCTCTGTCTGGAGATACAACTCACTGTCTGTTCCTCTGAGATACAACTCACTACTATAACTGTTCCTCTGTCTGGAGATACAACTCACTACTATAACTGTTCCTCTGTACAACTCACTACTATAACTATGGTCTGGAGATACAACTCACTACTATAACTGTTCCTCTGTCTGGAGATACAACTCACTACTATAACTATGTCTCTGTCTGGAGATACAACTCACTACTATAACTATGTCTCTGTCTGGAGATACAACTCACTACTATAACTATTCCTCTGTCTAGAGATACAACTCACTACTATAACTGTTCCTCTGTCTGGAGATACAACTCACTACTATAACTGTTCCTCTGTCTGGAGATACAACTCACTACTATAACTGTTCCTCTGTCTGGAGATACAACTCACTACTATAACTGTTTCTCTGTCTGGAGATACAACTCACTACTATAACTGTTCCTCTGTCTGGAGATACAACTCACTACTATAACTGTTCCTCTGTCTGGAGATACAACTCACTACTATAACTGTTCCTCTGTCTGGAGATACAACTCACTACTATAACTGTTCCTCTGTCTGGAGATACAACTCACTACTATAACTGTTCCTCTGTCTGGAGATACAACTCACTACTATAACTGTTCCTCTGTCTGGAGATACAACTCACTACTATAACTGTTCCTCTGTCTGGAGATACAACTCACTACTATAACTATTCTCTGTCTGGAGATACAACTCACTACTATAACTGTTCCTCTGTCTGGAGATACAACTCACTACTATAACTGTTCCTCTGTCTGGAGATACAACTCACTACTATAACTGTTCCTCTGTCTGGAGATACAACTCACTACTATAACTATTCCTCTGTCTGGAGATACAACTCACTACTATAACTATGTTCCTCTGTCTGGAGATACAACTCACTACTATAACTGTTCCTCTGTCTGGAGATACAACTCACTACTATAACTGTTCCTCTGTCTGGAGATACAACTCACTACTATAACTGTTCCTCTGTCTGGAGATACAACTCACTACTATAACTGTTCCTCTGTCTGGAGATACAACTCACTACTATAACTGTTCCTCTGTCTGGAGATACAACTCACTACTATAACTGTTCCTCTGTCTGGAGATACAACTCACTACTATAACTATGTTCCTCTGTCTGAGATACAACTCACTACTATAACTGTTCCTCTGTCTGGAGATACAACTCACTACTATAACTATTCTCTGTCTGGAGATACAACTCACTACTATAACTATGTCTCTGTCTGGAGATACAACTCACTACTATAACTATGTCTCTGTCTGGAGATACAACTCACTACTATAACTATGTCTCTGTCTGGAGATACAACTCACTACTATAACTATGTCTCTGTCTGGAGATACAACTCACTACTATAACTATGTCTCTGTCTGGAGATACAACTCACTACTATAACTTCCTCTGTCTGGAGATACAACTCACTACTATAACTATTCCTCTGTCTGGAGATACAACTCACTACTATAACTATGTCTCTGTCTGGAGATACAACTCACTACTATAACTTCCTCTGTCTGGAGATACAACTCACTACTATAACTATTCCTCTGTCTGGAGATACAACTCACAACTATAACTATTCCTTTGTCTAGAGATACAACTCACTGCTATAACTGTGTCTCTGTCCAGAGATACAACTCACTACTATAACTGTGTCTCTGTCTGGAGATACAACTCACTACTATAACTGGTCCTCTGTCTGGAGATACAACTCACCACTATAACTGTTCCTCTGTTTGGAGATACAACTCACTACTATAACTATTCCTCTGTCTGGAGATACAACTCACTACTATAACTATTCCTCTGTCTAGAGATACAACTCACTACTATAACTGTTCCTCTGTCTGGAGATACAACTCACTACTATAACTGTTCCTCTGTCTGGAGATACAACTCACTACTATAACTGTTCCTCTGTCTGGAGATACAACTCACTACTATAACTGTTCCTCTGTCTGGAGATACAACTCACTACTATAACTGTTCCTCTGTCTGGAGATACAACTCACTACTATAACTGTTCTTCTGTCTGGAGATTCAACTCACAAATAACTGTTCCTCTGTCTGGAGATTCAACTCACAAATAACTGTTGCTCTGTCTGGAGATACAACTCACTACTATAACTATTCCTCTGTCTGGAGATACAACTCACTACTATAACTGTTCCTCTGTCTGGAGATACAACTCACTACTATAACTGTTCCTCTGTCTGGAGATACAACTCACTACTATAACTGTTCCTCTGTCTGGAGATACAACTCACTACTATAACTGTTCCTCTGTCTGGAGATACAACTCACTACTATAACTGTTCCTCTGTCTGGAGATACAACTCACTACTATAACTGTTCCTCTGTCTGGAGATACAACTCACTACTATAACTGTTCCTCTGTCTGGAGATACAACTCACTACTATAACTGTTCCTCTGTCTGGAGATACAACTCACTACTATAACTGTTCCTCTGTCTGGAGATACAACTCACTACTATAACTGTTCCTCTGTCTGGAGATACAACTCACTACTATAACTGTTCCTCTGTCTGGAGATACAACTCACTACTATAACTGTTCCTCTGTCTGGAGATACAACTCACTACTATAACTGTTCCTCTGTCTGGAGATACAACTCACTACTATAACTATTCCTCTGTCTGGAGATACAACTCACTACTATAACTGAGATACAACTCACTACTATAACTGTCCTCTGTCTGGAGATACAACTCACTACTATAACTGTTCTCTGTCTGGAGATACAACTCACTACTATAACTATTCCTCTGTCTGGAGATACAACTCACTACTATAACTATTCTCTGTCTGGAGATACAACTCACTACTATAACTGTTCCTCTGTCTGGAGATACAACTCACTACTATAACTATTCCTCTGTCTGGAGATACAACTCACTACTATAACTGTTCCTCTGTCTGGAGATAACTCACACTCTGTTCCTCTGTCTGGAGATACAACTCACTATAACTGTTCCTCTGTCTACAACTCACTACTATAACTGTTCCTCTGTCTGGAGATACAACTCACTACTATAACTGTTCCTCTGTCTGGAGATACAACTCACTACTATAACTGTTCTCTGTCTGGAGATACAACTCACTACTATAACTGGAGATACAACTCACCACTATAACTGTTCCTCTGTCTGGAGATACAACTCACTACTATAACTATTCCTCTGTCTGGAGATACAACTCACTACTATAACTGTTCCTCTGTCTGGAGATACAACTCACTACTATAACTGTTCCTCTGTCTGGAGATACAACTCACTACTATAACTGTTCCTCTGTCTGGAGATACAACTCACTACTATAACTGTTCCTCTGTCTGGAGATACAACTCACTACTATAACTGTTCCTCTGTCTGGAGATACAACTCACTACTATAACTGTTCCTCTGTCTGGAGATACAACTCACTACTATAACTGTTCCTCTGTCTGGAGATACAACTCACTACTATAACTGTTCCTCTGTCTGGAGATACAACTCACTACTATAACTGTTCCTCTGTCTGGAGATACAACTCACTACTATAACTGTTCCTCTGTCTGGAGATACAACTCACTACTATAACTGTTCCTCTGTCTGGAGATACAACTCACTACTATAACTGTTCCTCTGTCTGGAGATACAACTCACTACTATAACTGTTCCTCTGTCTGGAGATACAACTCACTACTATAACTGTTCCTCTGTCTGGAGATACAACTCACTACTATAACTGTTCCTCTGTCTGGAGATACAACTCACTACTATAACTGTTCCTCTGTCTGGAGATACAACTCACTACTATAACTATGTCTCTGTCTGGAGATACAACTCACTACTATAACTTCCTCTGTCTGGAGATACAACTCACTACTATAACTATGTCTCTGTCTGGAGATACAACTCACTACTATAACTATGTCTCTGTCTGGAGATACAACTCACTACTATAACTATGTCTCTGTCTGGAGATACAACTCACTACTATAACTATGTCTCTGTCTGGAGATACAACTCACTACTATAACTATGTCTCTGTCTGGAGATACAACTCACTACTATAACTTCCTCTGTCTGGAGATACAACTCACTACTATAACTATGTTTCTGTCTGGAGATACAACTCACTACTATAACTGTTCCTCTGTCTGGAGATTCAACTCACAAATAACTGTTTCTCTGTCTGGAGATCCAACTCACAAATAACTGTTCCTCTGTCCGGAGATACAACTCACTGCTATAACTGTCCCTCTGTCTGGAGATACAACTCACTGCTATAACTGTGTCTCTGTCTGGAGATACAACTCACTACTATAACTGTGTCTCTGTCTGGAGATACAACTCACTACTATAACTGGTCCTCTGTCTGGAGATACAACTCACCACTATAACTGTTCCTCTGTTTGGAGATACAACTCACTACTATAACTATTCCTCTGTCTGGAGATACAACTCACAACTATAACTATTCCTTTGTCTAGAGATACAACTCACTACTATAACTGTTCCTCTGTCTGGAGATACAACTCACTACTATAACTGTTCCTCTGTCTGGAGATACAACTCACTACTATAACTGTTCCTCTGTCTGGAGATACAACTCACTACTATAACTGTTCCTCTGTCTGGAGATACAACTCACTACTATAACTGTTCCTCTGTCTGGAGATACAACTCACTACTATAACTGTTCTTCTGTCTGGAGATTCAACTCACAAATAACTGTTCCTCTGTCTGGAGATTCAACTCACAAATAACTGTTGCTCTGTCTGGAGATACAACTCACTACTATAACTATTCCTCTGTCTGGAGATACAACTCACTGTTATAACTGTTCCTCTGGAGATACAACTCACTACTATAACTGTTCCTCTGTCTGGAGATACAACTCACTACTATAACTGTTCCTCTGTCTGGAGATACAACTCACTACTATAACTATTCCTCTGTCTGGAGATACAACTCACTACTATAACTGTTCCTCTGTCTGGAGATACAACTCACTACTATAACTGTTCCTCTGTCTGGAGATACAACTCACTACTATAACTGTTCCTCTGTCTGGAGATACAACTCACTACTATAACTGTTCCTCTGTCTGGAGATACAACTCACTACTATAACTGTTCCTCTGTCTGGAGATACAACTCACTACTATAACTGTTCCTCTGTCTGGAGATACAACTCACTACTATAACTGTTCCTCTGTCTGGAGATACAACTCACTACTATAACTGTTCTTCTGTCTGGAGATACAACTCACTACTATAACTGTTCCTCTGTCTGGAGATACAACTCACTACTATAACTGTTCCTCTGTCTGGAGATACAACTCACTACTATAACTATTCCTCTGTCTGGAGATACAACTCACTGTTATAACTGTTCTCTGTCTGGAGATACAACTCACTACTATAACTGTTCCTCTGTCTGGAGATACAACTCACTACTATAACTGTTCCTCTGTCTGGAGATACAACTCACTACTATAACTGTTCCTCTGTCTGGAGATACAACTCACTACTATAACTGTTCCTCTGTCTGGAGATACAACTCACTACTATAACTGTTCCTCTGTCTGGAGATACAACTCACTACTATAACTGTTCCTCTGTCTGGAGATACAACCTACTATAACTGTTCCTCTGTCTGGAGATACAACTCACTACTATAACTGTTCTCTGTCTGGAGATACAACTCACTACTATAACTGTTCCTCTGTCTGGAGATACAACTCACTACTATAACTGTTCCTCTGTCTGGAGATACAACTCACTACTATAACTGTTCCTCTGTCTGGAGATACAACTCACTACTATAACTGTTCCTCTGTCTGGAGATACAACTCACTACTATAACTGTTCCTCTGTCTGGAGATACAACTCACTACTATAACTATTCTCTGTCTGGAGATACAACTCACTACTATAACTGTTCCTCTGTCTGGAGATACAACTCACTACTATAACTGTTCCTCTGTCTGGAGATACAACTCACTACTATAACTGTTCCTCTGTCTGGAGATACAACTCACTACTATAACTGTTCCTCTGTCTGGAGATACAACTCACTACTATAACTGTTCCTCTGTCTGGAGATACAACTCACTACTATAACTGTTCCTCTGTCTGGAGATACAACTCACTACTATAACTGTTCCTCTGTCTGGAGATACAACTCACTACTATAACTGTTCCTCTGTCTGGAGATACAACTCACTACTATAACTGTTCCTCTGTCTGGAGATACAACTCACTACTATAACTGTTCCTCTGTCTGGAGATACAACTCACTACTATAACTGTTCCTCTGTCTGGAGATACAACTCACTACTATAACTGTTCCTCTGTCTGGAGATACAACTCACTACTATAACTGTTCCTCTGTCTGGAGATACAACTCACTACTATAACTGTTCCTCTGTCTGGAGATACAACTCACTACTATAACTATTCCTCTGTCTGGAGATACAACTCACTACTATAACTGTTCCTCTGTCTGGAGATACAACTCACTGTTATAACTGTTCCTCTGTCTGGAGATACAACTCACTACTATAACTGTTCCTCTGTCTGGAGATACAACTCACTACTATAACTGTTCCTCTGTCTGGAGATACAACTCACTACTATAACTATGTCTCTGTCTGGAGATACAACTCACTACTATAACTGTTCCTCTGTCTGGAGATACAACTCACTACTATAACTGTTCCTCTGTCTGGAGATACAACTCACTACTATAACTGTTCCTCTGTCTGTCTGGAGATACAACTCACTACTATAACTGTTCCTCTGTCTGGAGATACAACTCACTACTATAACTGTTCCTCTGTCTGGAGATACAACTCACTACTATAACTGTTCCTCTGTCTGGAGATACAACTCACTAATAACTGTTCCTCTGTCTGGAGATACAACTCACTACTATAACTGTTCCTCTGTCTGGAGATACAACTCACTACTATAACTGTTCCTCTGTCTGGAGATACAACTCACTACTATAACTGTTCCTCTGTCTGGAGATACAACTCACTACTATAACTGTTCCTCTGTCTGGAGATACAACTCACAACAAACAACTCACTATTATAACTGTTCCTCTGTCTGGAGATACAACTCACTACTATAACTGTTCCTCTGTCTGGAGATACAACTCACTACTATAACTGTTCCTCTGTCTGGAGATACAACTCACTACTATAACTGTTCCTCTGTCTGGAGATACAACTCACTACTATAACTATTCCTCTGTCTGGAGATACAACTCACTGTTATAACTGTTCCTCTGGAGATATAACTCACCACTATAACTGTTCCTCTGTCTGGAGATACAACTCACCACTATAACTGTGCCTCTGTCTGGAGATACAACTCACTACTATAACTGTTCCTCTGTCTGGAGATACAACTCACTACTATAACTGTTCCTCTGTCTGGAGATACAACTCACCACTATAACTGTTCCTCTGTCTGGAGATACAACTCACTACTATAACTGTTCCTCTGTCTGGAGATACAACTCACTACTATAACTGTTCCTCTGTCTGGAGATACAACTCACCACTATAACTGTTCCTCTGTCTGGAGATACAACTCACTACTATAACTGTTCCTCTGTCTGGAGATACAACTCACTGTTATAACTGTTCCTCTGGGAGATACAACTCACTACTATAACTGTTTCCTCTGTCTGGAGATACAACTCACTACTATAACTGTTCCTCTGTCTGGAGATACAACTCACTACTATAACTGTTCCTCTGTCTGGAGATACAACTCACTACTATAACTGTTCCTCTGTCTGGAGATACAACTCACTACTATAACTGTTCCTCTGTCTGGAGATACAACTCACTACTATAACTGTTCCTCTGTCTGGAGATACAACTCACTACTATAACTGTTCCTCTGTCTGGAGATACAACTCACTACTATAACTGTTCCTCTGTCTGGAGATACAACTCACAACTAACTATTCCTCTGTCTATCACTACTTATAACTGTTCCTCTGTCTGGAGATACAACTCACTACTATAAATGTTCCTCTGTCTGGAGATACAACTCACTACTATAACTGTTCCTCTGTCTGGAGATAACTATTCCTCTGTCTGGAGATACAACTCACTACTATAACTGTTCCTCTGTCTGGAGATACAACTCACTACTATAACTGTTCCTCTGTCTGGAGATACAACTCACTACTATAACTGTTCTCTGTCTGGAGATACAACTCACTACTATAACTGTTCCTCTGTCTGGAGATACAACTCACTACTATAACTGTTCCTCTGTCTGGAGATACAACTCACTACTATAACTGTTCCTCTGTCTGGAGATACAACTCACTACTATAACTGTTCCTCTGTCTCACTACTATAACTGTTCCTCTGTCTGGAGATACAACTCACTACTATAACTGTTCCTCTGTCTGGAGATACAACTCACTACTATAACTGTTCCTCTGTCTGGAGATACAACTCACTACTATAACTGTTCCTCTGTCTGGAGATACAACTCACTACTATAACTGTTCCTCTGTCTGGAGATACAACTCACTACTATAACTGTTCCTCTGTCTGGAGATACAACTCACTACTATAACTATTCCTCTGTCTGGAGATACAACTCACTACTATAACTGTTCCTCTGTCTGGAGATACAACTCACTACTATAACTGTTCCTCTGTCTGGAGATACAACTCACTACTATAACTGTTCCTCTGTCTGGAGATACAACTCACTGTTATAACTGTTCCTCTGGAGATACAACTCACTACTATAACTGTTCCTCTGTCTGGAGATACAACTCACTACTATAACTGTTCCTCTGTCTGGAGATACAACTCACTACTATAACTGTTCCTCTGTCTGGAGATACAACTCACTACTATAACTGTTCCTCTGTCTGGAGATACAACTCACTACTATAACTGTTCCTCTGTCTGGAGATACAACTCACTACTATAACTGTTCCTCTGTCTGGAGATACAACTCACTACTATAACTGTTCCTCTGTCTGGAGATACAACTCACTACTATAACTATGTCTCTGTCTGGAGATACAACTCACTACTATAACTGTTTCTCTGTCTGGAGATACAACTCACTACTATAACTGTTTCTCTGTCTGGAGATACAACTCACTACTATAACTGTTCCTCTGTCTGGAGATACAACTCACTACTATAACTGTTCCTCTGGAGATACAACTCACTACTATAACTGTTCCTCTGTCTGGAGATACAACTCACTACTATAACTGTTACTCTGTCTGGGGATACATCTCACTACTAGAACTATGTTTCTGTCTGGAGATACAACTCACTACTATAACTGTTCCTCTGTCTGGAGATTCAACTCACAAATAACTATTCCTCTGTCTAGAGATACAACTCACTATTATAACTGTTCCTCTGTCTGGAGATACAACTCACTACTATAAATGTTCCTCTGTCTGGAGATACAACTCACTACTATAACTATTCCTCTGTCTGGAGATACAACTCACCACTATAACTGTTCCTCTGTCTGGAGATACAACTCACTACTATAACTGTTCCTCTGTCTGGAGATACAACTCACTGTTATAACTGTTCCTCTGGAGATACAACTCACCACTATAACTGTTCCTCTGTCTGGAGATACAACTCACTACTATAACTGTTCCTCTGTCTGGAGATACAACTCACTACTATAACTATGTCTCTGTCTGGAGATACAACTCACTACTATAACTGTTCCTCTGTCTGGAGATACAACTCACTACTATAACTGTTCCTCTGTCTGGAGATACAACTCACTACTATAACTGTTCCTCTGTCTGGAGATACAACTCACTACTATAACTGTTCCTCTGTCTGGAGATACAACTCACTACTATAACTGTTCCTCTGTCTGGAGATACAACTCACTACTATAACTGTTCCTCTGTCTGGAGATACAACTCAATAACTCTGGAGATACAACTCACTACTATAACTGTTCCTCTGTCTGGAGATACAACTCACTACTATAACTGTTCCTCTGTCTGGAGATACAACTCACTACTATAACTGTTCCTCTGTCTGGAGATACAACTCACTACTATAACTGTTCCTCTGGAGATACAACTCACTACTATAACTATGTTCTCTGTCTGGAGATACAACTCACTACTATAACTGTCTGTCTGGAGATACAACTCACTACTATAACTGTTCCTCTGTCTGGAGATACAACTCACTACTATAACTGTTCCTCTGTCTGGAGATACAACTCACTACTATAACTGTTCCTCTGTCTGGAGATACAACTCACTACTATAACTGTTCCTCTGTCTGGAGATACAACTCACTACTATAACTGTTCCTCTGTCTGGAGATACAACTCACTACTATAACTGTTCCTCTGTCTGGAGATACAACTCACTACTATAACTGTTCCTCTGTCTGGAGATACAACTCACTACTATAACTGTTCCTCTGTCTGGAGATACAACTCACTACTATAACTGTTCCTCTGTCTGGAGATAAACTCACTTAACTGTTCCTCTGTCTGGAGATACAACTCACTACTAAACTATTCCTCTGTCTGGAGATACAACTCACTACTATAACTGTTCCTCTGTCTGGAGATACAACTCACTACTATAACTGTTCCTCTGTCTGGAGATACAACTCACTACTATAACTGTTCCTCTGTCTGGAGATACAACTCACTACTATAACTGTTCCTCTGTCTGGAGATACAACTCACTACTATAACTATGTCTCTGTCTGGAGATACAACTCACTACTATAACTGTTCCTCTGTCTGGAGATACAACTCACTACTATAACTGTTCCTCTGTCTGGAGATACAACTCACTACTATAACTGTTCCTCTGTCTGGAGATACAACTCACTACTATAACTGTTCCTCTGTCTGGAGATACAACTCACTACTATAACTGTTCCTCTGTCTGGAGATACAACTCACTACTATAACTGTTCCTCTGTCTGGAGATACAACTCACTACTATAACTGTTCCTCTGTCTGGAGATACAACTCACTACTATAACTGTTCCTGTCTGGAGATACAACTCACTACTATAACTGTTCCTCTGTCTGGAGATACAACTCACTACTATAACTGTTCCTCTGTCTGGAGATACAACTCACTACTATAACTGTTCCTCTGTCTGGAGATACAACTCACTACTATAACTATGTCTCTGTCTGGAGATACAACTCACTACTATAACTGTTCCTCTGTCTGGAGATACAACTCACTACTATAACTGTTCCTCTGTCTGGAGATACAACTCACTACTATAACTGTTCCTCTGTCTGGAGATACAACTCACTACTATAACTATGTCTCTGTCTGGAGATACAACTCACTACTATAACTGTTTCTCTGTCTGGAGATACAACTCACTACTATAACTGTTTCTCTGTCTGGAGATACAACTCACTACTATAACTGTTCCTCTGTCTGGAGATACAACTCACTACTATAACTGTTCCTCTGGAGATACAACTCACTACTATAACTATGCCTCTGTCTGGAGATACAACTCACTACTATAACTGTTCCTCTGTCTGGAGATACAACTCACTACTATAACTATGTTTCTGTCTGGAGATACAACTCACTACTATAACTGTTCCTCTGTCTGGAGATACAACTCACTACTATAACTGTTCCTCTGTCTGGAGATACAACTCACTACTATAACTGTTCCTCTGTCTGGAGATACAACTCACTACTATAACTGTTCCTCTGTCTGGAGATACAACTCACTACTATAACTGTTCCTCTGTCTGGAGATACAACTCACCACTATAACTGTTCCTCTGTCTGGAGATACAACTCACTACTATAACTGTTCCTCTGTCTGGAGATACAATAACTGTTCCTCTGGAGATATAACTCACTATAACTGTTCCTCTGTCTGGAGATACAACTCACTACTATAACTGTTCCTCTGTCTGGAGATACAACTCACTACTATAACTATTCCTCTGTCTGGAGATACAACTCACTACTATAACTATTCCTCTGTCTGGAGATACAACTCACTACTATAACTGTTCCTCTGTCTGGAGATACAACTCACTACTATAACTGTTCCTCTGTCTGGAGATACAACTCACTACTATAACTGTTCCTCTGTCTGGAGATACAACTCACTACTATAACTGTTCCTCTGTCTGGAGATACAACTCACTACTATAACTGTTCCTCTGTCTGGAGATACAACTCACTGTTATAACTGTTCCTCTGGAGATACAACTCACTACTATAACTGTTCCTCTGTCTGGAGATACAACTCACTACTATAACTGTTCCTCTGTCTGGAGATACAACTCACTACTATAACTGTTCCTCTGTCTGGAGATACAACTCACTACTATAACTGTTCCTCTGTCTGGAGATACAACTCACTACTATAACTATGTCTCTGTCTGGAGATACAACTCACTACTATAACTGTTCCTCTGTCTGGAGATACAACTCACTACTATAACTATGTTCTCTGTCTGGAGATACAACTCACTACTATAACTGTTCCTCTGTCTGGAGATTCAACTCACAAATAACTATTCCTCTGTCTAGAGATACAACTCACTATTATAACTGTTCCTCTGTCTGGAGATACAACTCACTACTATAACTGTTCCTCTGTCTGGAGATACAACTCACTACTATAACTATTCCTCTGTCTGGAGATACAACTCACTACTATAACTGTTCCTCTGTCTGGAGATACAACTCACTACTATAACTGTTCCTCTGTCTGGAGATACAACTCACTACTATAACTGTTCCTCTGTCTGGAGATACAACTCACTACTATAACTGTTCCTGTCTGGAGATACAACTCACTACTATAACTGTCCTCTGTCTGGAGATACAACTCACTACTATAACTGTTCCTCTGTCTGGAGATACAACTCACTACTATAACTGTTCCTCTGTCTGGAGATACAACTCACTACTATAACTGTTCCTCTGTCTGGAGATACAACTCACTACTATAACTGTTCCTCTGTCTGGAGATACAACTCACTACTATAACTGTTCCTCTGTCTGGAGATACAACTCACTACTATAACTGTTCCTCTGTCTGGAGATACAACTCACTACTATAACTGTTCCTCTGTCTGGAGATACAACTCACTACTATAACTGTTCTCTGTCTGGAGATACAACTCACTACTATAACTGTTCCTCTGTCTGGAGATACAACTCACTACTATAACTGTTCCTCTGTCTGGAGATACAACTCACTACTATAACTGTTCCTCTGTCTGGAGATACAACTCACTACTATAACTGTTCCTCTGTCTGGAGATACAACTCACTACTATAACTGTTCCTCTGTCTGGAGATACAACTCACTACTATAACTGTTCCTCTGTCTGGAGATACAACTCACTACTATAACTGTTCCTCTGTCTGGAGATACAACTCACTACTATAACTGTTCCTCTGTCTGGAGATACAACTCACTGTTATAACTGTTCCTCTGTCTGGAGATACAACTCACTACTATAACTGTTCCTCTGTCTGGAGATACAACTCACTGTTATAACTGTTCCTCTGGAGATACAACTCACTACTATAACTGTTCCTCTGTCTGGAGATACAACTCACTACTATAACTGTTCCTCTGTCTGGAGATACAACTCACTACTATAACTATTCTCTGTCTGGAGATACAACTCACTACTATAACTGTTCCTCTGTCTGGAGATACAACTCACTACTATAACTGTTCCTCTGTCTGGAGATACAACTCACTACTATAACTGTTCCTCTGTCTGGAGATACAACTCACTACTATAACTGTTCCTCTGTCTGGAGATACAACTCACTACTATAACTGTTCCTCTGTCTGGAGATACAACTCACTACTATAACTGTTCCTCTGTCTGGAGATACAACTCACTACTATAACTGTTCCTCTGTCTGGAGATACAACTCACTACTATAACTGTTCCTCTGGAGATACAACTCACTACTATAACTATGTCTCTGTCTGGAGATACAACTCACTACTATAACTTCCTCTGTCTGGAGATACAACTCACTACTATAACTATGTCTCTGTCTGGAGATACAACTCACTACTATAACTGTTCCTCTGTCTGGAGATTCAACTCACAAATAACTATTCCTCTGTCTAGAGATACAACTCACTATTATAACTGTTCCTCTGTCTGGAGATACAACTCACTACTATAACTGTTCCTCTGTCTGGAGATACAACTCACTACTATAACTGTTCCTCTGTCTGGAGATACAACTCACCACTATAACTGTTCCTCTGTCTGGAGATACAACTCACTACTATAACTGTTCCTCTGTCTGGAGATACAACTCACTATAACTGTTCCTCTGGAGATAACTATAACTGTTCCTCTGTCTGGAGATACAACTCACTACTATAACTTCCTCTGTCTGGAGATACAACTCACTACTATAACTATGTCTCTGTCTGGAGATACAACTCACTACTATAACTGTTCCTCTGTCTGGAGATACAACTCACTACTATAACTGTTCCTCTGTCTGGAGATACAACTCACTACTATAACTGTTCCTCTGTCTGGAGATACAACTCACTACTATAACTGTTCCTCTGTCTGGAGATACAACTCACTACTATAACTGTTCCTCTGTCTGGAGATACAACTCACTACTATAACTGTTCCTCTGTCTGGAGATACAACTCACTACTATAACTGTTCCTCTGTCTGGAGATACAACTCACTACTATAACTGTTCCTCTGTCTGGAGATACAACTCACTACTATAACTGTTCCTCTGTCTGGAGATACAACTCACTACTATAACTGTTCCTCTGTCTGGAGATACAACTCACTACTATAACTGTTCCTCTGAGATACAACTCACTACTATAACTATTCCTCTGTCTGGAGATACAACTCACTACTATAACTGTTCCTCTGTCTGGAGATACAACTCACTACTATAACTCTGTCTGGAGATACAACTCACTACTATAACTGTTCCTCTGTCTGGAGATTCAACTTCAACTCACAACTATTCCTCTGTCTGGAGATACAACTCACTATATAACTGTTCCTCTGTCTGGAGATACAACTCACTACTATAACTGTTCCTCTGTCTGGAGATACAACTCACTACTATAACTGTTCCTCTGTCTGGAGATACAACTCACTACTATAACTGTTCCTCTGTCTGGAGATACAACTCACTACTATAACTATTCCTCTGTCTGGAGATACAACTCACTACTATAACTGTTCCTCTGTCTGGAGATACAACTCACTACTATAACTGTTCCTCTGTCTGGAGATACAACTCACTACTATAACTATTCTCTGTCTGGAGATACAACTCACAAATAAATGTTCTCTGTCTGGAGATACAACTCACTACTATAACTGTTCCTCTGTCTGGAGATACAACTCACTACTATAACTGTTCCTCTGTCTGGAGATACAACTCACTACTATAACTGTTCCTCTGTCTGGAGATACAACTCACTACTATAAATTCCTCTGTCTGGAGATACAACTCACTACTATAACTGTTCCTCTGTCTGGAGATACAACTCACTACTATAACTGTTCCTCTGTCTGGAGATACAACTCACTACTATAACTGTTCCTCTGTCTGGAGATACAACTCACTACTATAACTGTTCTCTGTCTGGAGATACAACTCACTACTATAACTGTTCCTCTGTCTGGAGATACAACTCACTACTATAACTGTTCCTCTGTCTGGAGATACAACTCACTACTATAACTGTTCCTCTGTCTGGAGATACAACTCACTGTTATAACTGTTCCTCTGTCTGGAGATACAACTCACTACTATAACTGTTCCTCTGTCTGGAGATACAACTCACTACTATAACTGTTCCTCTGTCTGGAGATACAACTCACTACTATAACTGTTCCTCTGTCTGGAGATACAACTCACTACTATAACTCTCTGTCTGGAGATACAACTCACTACTATAACTGTTCCTCTGTCTGGAGATAACTCACTGTTATAACTGTTCCTCTGTCTGGAGATACAACTCACTACTATAACTGTTCCTCTGTCTGGAGATACAACTCACTACTATAACTATGTCTCTGTCTGGAGATACAACTCACTACTATAACTGTTCCTCTGTCTGGAGATACAACTCACTACTATAACTGTTCCTCTGTCTGGAGATACAACTCACTACTATAACTGTTCCTCTGTCTGGAGATACAACTCACTACTATAACTGTTCCTCTGTACTGGAGATACAACTCACTACTATAACTGTTCCTCTGTCTGGAGATACAACTCACTACTATAACTAGATACAACTCACTACTATAACTGTTCCTCTGTCTGGAGATACAACTCACAAATAACTATTCCTCTGTCTAGAGATACAACTGTTCCTCTGTCTGGAGATACAACTCACTACTATAACTGTTCCTCTGTCTGGAGATACAACTCACTACTATAACTATTCCTCTGTCTGGAGATACAACTCACCACTATAACTGTTCCTCTGTCTGGAGATACAACTCACTACTATAACTATTCCTCTGTCTGGAGATACAACTCACTACTATAACTGTTCCTCTGGAGATACAACTCACCACTATAACTGTTCCTCTGTCTGGAGATACAACTCACTACTATAACTATTCCTCTGTCTGGAGATACAACTCACTACTATAACTATGTCTCTGTCTGGAGATACAACTCACTACTATAACTGTTCCTCTGTCTGGAGATACAACTCACTACTATAACTGTTCCTCTGTCTGGAGATACAACTCACTACTATAACTGTTCCTCTGTCTGGAGATACAACTCACTACTATAACTGTTCCTCTGTCTGGAGATACAACTCACTACTATAACTGTTCCTCTGGAGATACAACTCACTACTATAACTGGAGATACAACTCACTACTATAACTGTTCCTCTGTCTGGAGATACAACTCACTACTATAACTGTTCCTCTGTCTGGAGATACAACTCACTACTATAACTGTTCCTCTGTCTGGAGATACAACTCACTACTATAACTGTTCCTCTGTCTGGAGATACAACTCACTACTATAACTGTTCCTCTGTCTGGAGATACAACTCACTACTATAACTGTTCCTCTGTCTGGAGATACAACTCACTACTATAACTGTTCCTCTGTCTGGAGATACAACTCACTACTATAACTATGTTCTCTGTCTGGAGATACAACTCACTACTATAACTGTTCCTCTGTCTGGAGATACAACTCACTACTATAACTGTTCCTCTGTCTGGAGATACAACTCACTACTATAACTGTTCCTCTGTCTGGAGATACAACTCACTACTATAACTGTTCCTCTGTCTGGAGATACAACTCACTACTATAACTGTTCCTCTGTCTGGAGATACAACTCACTACTATAACTGTTCCTCTGTCTGGAGATACAACTCACTACTATAACTGTTCCTCTGTCTGGAGATACAACTCACTACTATAACTGTTCCTCTGTCTGGAGATACAACTCACTACTATAACTGTTCCTCTGTCTGGAGATACAACTCACTACTATAACTGTTCCTCTGTCTGGAGATACAACTCACTACTATAACTGTTCCTCTGTCTGGAGATACAACTCACTACTATAACTGTTCCTCTGTCTGGAGATACAACTCACTACTATAACTGTTCCTCTGTCTGGAGATACAACTCACTACTATAACTGTTCCTCTGTCTGGAGATACAACTCACTACTATAACTGTTCCTCTGTCTGGAGATACAACTCACTACTATAACTGTTCCTCTGTCTGGAGATACAACTCACTACTATAACTGTTCCTCTGTCTGGAGATACAACTCACTACTATAACTGTTCCTCTGTCTGGAGATACAACTCACTACTATAACTGTTCCTCTGTCTGGAGATACAACTCACTACTATAACTGTTCCTCTGTCTGGAGATACAACTCACTACTATAACTGTTCTCTGTCTGGAGATACAACTCACTACTATAACTGTTCCTCTGTCTGGAGATACAACTCACTACTATAACTGTTCCTCTGTCTGGAGATACAACTCACTACTATAACTGTTCCTCTGTCTGGAGATACAACTCACTAATAACTGTTCCTCTGTCTGGAGATACAACTCACTACTATAACTGTTCCTCTGTCTGGAGATACAACTCACTACTATAACTGTTCCTCTGTCTGGAGATACAACTCACTACTATAACTGTTCCTCTGTCTGGAGATACAACTCACTACTATAACTGTTCCTCTGTCTGGAGATACAACTCACTACTATAACTGTTCCTCTGTCTGGAGATACAACTCACTACTATAACTGTTCCTCTGTCTGGAGATACAACTCACTACTATAACTGTTCCTCTGTCTGGAGATACAACTCACTACTATAACTGTTCCTCTGTCTGGAGATACAACTCACTACTATAACTGTTCCTCTGTCTGGAGATACAACTCACTACTATAACTGTTCCTCTGGAGATACAACTCACTACTATAACTGTTCCTCTGTCTGGAGATACAACTCACTACTATAACTGTTCCTCTGTCTGGAGATACAACTCACTACTATAACTATGTTTCTGTCTGGAGATACAACTCACTACTATAACTGTTCTCTGTCTGGAGATACAACTCACTACTATAACTGTTCCTCTGTCTGGAGATACAACTCACTACTATAACTGTTCCTCTGTCTGGAGATACAACTCACTACTATAACTGTTCCTCTGTCTGGAGATACAACTCACTACTATAACTGTTCCTCTGTCTATAATAACTGTTCCTCTGTCTGGAGATACAACTCACTACTATAACTGTTCCTCTGTCTGGAGATACCTCTAACTGTTCCTCTGGAGATACAACTCACTACTATAACTGTTCCTCTGTCTGGAGATACAACTCACTACTATAACTGTTCCTCTGTCTGGAGATACAACTCACTACTATAACTGTTCCTCTGTCTGGAGATACAACTCACTACTATAACTGTTCCTCTGTCTGGAGATACAACTCACCACTATAACTCCTCTGTCTGGAGATACAACTCACTACTATAACTGTTCCTCTGTCTGGAGATACAACTCACTACTATAACTGTTCCTCTGTCTGGAGATACAACTCACTACTATAACTGTTCCTCTGTCTGGAGATACAACTCACCACTATAACTGTTCCTCTGTCTGGAGATACAACTCACTACTATAACTGTTCCTCTGTCTGGAGATACAACTCACTACTATAACTGTTCCTCTGTCTGGAGATACAACTCACTACTATAACTGTTCCTCTGTCTGGAGATACAACTCACTACTATAACTGTTCCTCTGTCTGGAGATACAACTCACTACTATAACTGTTCCTCTGTCTGGAGATACAACTCACTACTATAACTATGTCTCTGTCTGGAGATACAACTCACTACTATAACTTCCTCTGTCTGGAGATACAACTCACTACTATAACTATGTCTCTGTCTGGAGATACAACTCACTACTATAACTGTTCCTCTGTCTGGAGATACAACTCACTACTATAACTGTTCCTCTGTCTGGAGATACAACTCACCACTATAACTGTTCCTCTGTCTGGAGATACAACTCACTACTATAACTGTTCCTCTGTCTGGAGATACAACTCACTACTATAACTTCCTCTGTCTGGAGATACAACTCACTACTATAACTTCCTCTGTCTGGAGATACAACTCACTACTATAACTGTTCCTCTGTCTGGAGATACAACTCACTACTATAACTTCCTCTGTCTGGAGATACAACTCACTACTATAACTTCCTCTGTCTGGAGATACAACTCACCACTATAACTATGTCTCTGTCTGGAGATACAACTCACTACTATAACTGTTCCTCTGTCTGGAGATACAACTCACTACTATAACTGTTCCTCTGGAGATACAACTCACCACTATAACTGTTCCTCTGGAGATACAACTCACCACTATAACTGTGCTTCTGCTCTAGGCATTTTGTTTCCCACCCTGTTGTGCTGTCTATCTGTCTCAGCATCTTCTCTGCTGTCTCTCTGTGCTTCTTAATGTTGTCTGTCTGTCTGTCTGTCTGTCTGTCTGTCTGTCTGTCTGTCTGTCTGTCTGTCTGTCTGTCTGTCTGTCTGTCTGTCTGTCTGTCTGTCTGTCTGTCTGTCTGTCTGTCTGTCTGTCTGTCTGTCTGTCTGTCTGTCTGTCTGTCTGTCTATCTGTTTAAGCCTCATATTTTATGAATGCCAAGCTAACGACTTAGGCAATATTGCAAATGAGTGCCTGTCATATGTGTTCTCCTGAATCAATACCTACCCTATGTTTTAATTATTATTACCGGGCTCCAGACTAACATTTTCCTCTGGTGTCAGTCACTTTTACAGCTGGTGGCACCAGCCTTGATTTGGTCGGACACAAGTCATCAGTAATCACTTCAGAATGTAATTCATAGTACTTTACAAACTTTATTAAGACGTAAAACAAATAAGACTATTGAGATATTGTCACGGCCTTTAAAAGAAGAGGACCAAGGTGTAGCGTGCTGAGCATACATGTTCCTTTTATTAATCAAAATGACTCCAAACAAATCAATAAACACTACAAAAACTAACCGTGAAGCTCAAAGGCTATGTGCCCTAAACAAAGTTAACTTCCCACAAAGAAAGGATGGAAAAAGGGCTACCTAAGTATGGTTCCCAATCAGAGTCAACGATAGACAGCTGTCCCTGATTGACAACCATACCCGGCCAAAACATAGAAATACAAAATCATAGATAACAAAACATAGAATGCCCACCCCAAATCACACCCTGACCAAACCAAATAGAGATATTAAAAGGCTCTCTACAGTCAGGGTGGGACAGGTATTCAAGAAACAAGTTGTTTAATCTAACATGTACAAGCAGGAATGCATGATTCAGGATATTGTGATGTGCAACGTAATCTAGTTATTTGTCATGAATTTTGGGTGAACAATTAGACTATAGTTTCTATTTTAATGTCAAAATAGGACTGCAGAATTTCCTGATAATTTTTTGTTCATTAGAGATGAATGACATACATCTTTATATGCACTAGCTAATGTCATAGGCTAAGAAGAGGGAGAGGAAGTGTAGGAAGTGGAAGAGGAAGTGGAAACTCAAAACACATAAACTAGATTGCTAACTCTAAATATAATACCAACTGCTAGTATCCATGCATTCATCCAACAGTAAGTTTAATGTCCTAAAAAAGTGTAGCAGTTGTAGGCTACTACCCATGAGACCTATAGGTCTATGCCCTTGCAATAGTTGGTGCACATTTTGCGTGCGCGCTGCTCCATATCTCAAAGCCATATCAAATACCTTGGCTTTAAAATAGTTTCTATTGAGCTGATTACACCTACAAAAAGCTGAGACCCTCCTCTCTTCGACAGAGTCAAGGGGATGAAGCTTCCAAAGCTGTGTTCTTGAGGGCAGAGGGGGAGAGGAGTGTGGCTTGCTCATTACATCATCAGGCCCTAGCGAGGGCACAAGGCACACGGGCCGGGGACACACTGTAATTTCAGGAATCATGAGCATAATGCACTTCAATGATAATTTTGTTATGATCCATGATCGTGGCTGTCTAATTGAAGACACAGTGAGAGTCAGAGCAGATCTCTTTACTGAAGCTGCGTTTGACTTTGAATGTGAGTTTGCTTGACAACTCAGCTTAACAGAAAATGGGGCCGGCCGTTGCCCACTGATCAGCTAAAGGATTCTGGGCGCCAATGACATGGACCTTGGTTAAGGCAGCCCTGCGCACCTCTCTGATTCAGAGGGGTTAAATGCGGAAGACACATTTTGGTTGAAATTAAGTTGTGCTACTGACTACGCATCCCCTTTCCTATCGTATCAACATGATGACGCCGACAGAGATGGTCGACCTTCAGGTCCTTAGAAAACGATGCAGTTATTAGTTTTTTAATAAATTATTTCTTACATTGTTAGGCCAGAAATCTCAAGTGTTATTAGATAAAGCCGGGAAGAACTATTGGATATAAAAGCGATGTCAACTTACCATCAATATGACCAGGAAAACGTCTTTCCCAAAGGGGATCCTTTGTTCGGACCTCCACCCTGGACATGGGATCTTAACCCAGAGGCCGACCCAAAGCAACGCAGTCGCCGCAGGAGAGGCAGACGGAGCGGCCTACTGGTCAGACTCAGAAGGCGAGCACACCATCCACCACTTCCTAGCATATTACTCGCCAATGTCCAATCTCTAGATAAGAAGGTGGACAAAATTAGAGCACGAGTTGCCTTCCAGAGACAGGGATAGTAACATTCTCTGATTCACGGAAACGTGGCTCACTCGGGATAAGTTGTCAGAGTCGGTACAGCCACCCGGTTTCTTCATGCATCGCGCCGATAGAAACAAACATCTTCCTGGTAAGAAGAAGGGCGGGGTGTATGCCTTATGATTAACAACTCATTGTGTATTCATAACAACATACAGGAACTCAAGTTATTTTGGCCACCTGACCTAGAATTCCTTACAATCAAATGTCGACCGCATTATCTTCCAAGAGAATTCTCTTTGATCATAGTCACAGCTGTGTATATCCCCCCAAGCAGATACCTCTTCTGCCCTGAAAGAACTTCACTGGACTATGTAAACTAGAAACCATACATCCTGAGGCTGTATTTATTGTAGCTGTGGATTTTAACGAAGCTAACCTAAGATCAATACTCCATAAATTCTATCAGCATATCGAATGCGCGACACGAGCTGGAAAATTTCTGGATCATTGTTACTTGAACTTCCGCGATGCATACAAAGCTCTCCCCCGCACTGCCTTTGGGCAAATCTGACCATTTCTCCATTTTGTTGATCTCAGCCTAAATACAGAACTAAAACAGCAAACTCCCATGCTCAAGTCAATACAATGCTGGTCTGACCAATTGGATTCCATGCTTCAAGATTGCTTCGATCACGTGGACTGGGATATGTTCTGGATAGCCTCAGACAACAACGTTGATGTATACGCTGACTCGGTAAGCGAGTTTATTAGCAAGTGCTTCGGAGATGTCGTACCCGCTGTGACGATTAAAACTTCCCTAACCAGAAACCGTGGAATAATGGCAGCATTCGCACAAAACTGAAAGCGCGAACCACCGCTTTTAATCATGGCAAGGCTACCGGAAACATGACCGAATACAAACAGTGCAGCTATTCCCTCCGCAAATCAATCAAACAAGCAAAGCTTCAGTATAGAGACAAAGTAGTCACAATTCAATGGCTCAAACACTATATGTATGTGGCAGGATCTACAGTCAATCAGGGATTACAAAAAGAAAACCAGCCCTGTCGTGGACATCGACATCTTGCTCCCAGACAAAATAAACAACTTCTTTGCTCGCTTTGAGGACAATACAGTGCCACTGACACAGCCCTCTACCAAAGCCTGTGGGCTCTCCTTCTCTGTGGCCAACGTGAATAAAACATTTAAACGCGTTAACCCTCGCAAGGCTACCGGCCCAGACGGAATTCCTAGCCGCGTCCTCAGAGCATGCGCTGACCAACTGGCTGGTGTGTTTACGGACATATTAAACCAATATTCATCCCTATCCCAGTCTGTTGTCCCCACATGCTTCAAGATGGCCACATTGTTCTTGTTCCCAAGAATGCTAAGGTAACTGAACTAAATGACTATCGCCTCATTGCACTCACTTCTGTCATCATGAAGTGCTTTGAGAGGCTAGTCAAGGATCATATCACCTCCAACTTACCTGATACCCTAGACCCACACCAATTTGCTTACTGCCCAAATAGGTCCACTGACGATGCAATCGCCATCACACTGCACACTGCCCTATCCCAACTGGACAAGCAACAGCGCCTCTTCAACCTCAGGAGGCTGAAGAAATTTGGCTTGTCATCTAAAACATTCACAAACTTTTATAGCTACCTGGTACTGCAATTGCACCACACTCAAACAGAAGGCTCTCCAGAGGGTAGTGCCTCATCCCAAAGGCAACAATCTGGGGGGCAAACTACCCAAATTACTGCCCTCCAGGACACCTCCAGCACCCGATGTCACAGGAAGGACAAAAAGATCATCAAGGAGAACAACCATTTGAGCCACTGCCTGTTCACCCCACTATCATCCAGGAGGCGAGGTCAGTACAGGTGCATCAAAGCTGGGGCCGAGAGACTGAAAAACAGCTTCTATCTCAAGGCCATCAGACTGTTAAACAGCCATCACTAGCATGGACAGGCTGCTGACAACATACAGACTCAAATCTCTGGCCACTTAAATAAATTGACTTAATAAAGGTATCAGCAGTCACTTTAAATAACGCCACTTAAATAATGTTTACATATCCCACATTACTCATCTCATATGTGTATATACTGTATTCTATACCATCTACTGCATCTTGCCTATGCCGCACGGCCATCGCTCATCCGTATATATATATATGTACATATTCCATTCATCCCTTTACATTTGTGCGTATAAGGTAGTTGTTGTAAATTTGTTAGATTACTTGTTAGATATTACTGCATAGTCAGAACTAGAAGCAACAAGCATTTCGCTACACTATCTGGTAACCATGTGTATGTGACCAATAACATTTGATTTTATTCTATAGATTAGTATAACAGAGAAATTGTGGAAATATCTTCTTTTTATCGTATTTTTCAAATAAAACAATAGGCTAGTTAATCAATAGCTTAGCTGACAGCTATGGGAATTAACAATGTAACTTTATAATATGTATTAAACCTTGTTAAATGATAATGCAGGTTCTGATCATTAGCCCGAGACACTCCTATACCACCCAACAAAAAAATTGTCCAGCCCATCTGGCATTTGCCAGAATTGCCAGATGGCCAATCCGCCCCTGCAAAGAGTTACTAAGATACATTGTCCAAAGATGCACAAATGGTTCAACTTTGTTCTTCCAGAATATAGTGCATGATTTTTGCTCATCCCCTTCCTCCCCTTCTCTTTCACCTAGGTCTACTAGGGTGTAATAGGATTGGGTGTTTCTCTGACCCTGCTCTTTGTGTTGCTGTCTCTCTCTGTTCTCTCAGTGTGCCTGATCCTGATCCTGAGACCCTCACAACACACAGGAGCTTTCACCAGGGTTTCAACAGGCATTTACCAAGGTTTCCCAACCCTTTAATAACAACCTGGGGCCGGCTGGTTCTCCTTCTATAAAAACTGGTGTCAGTTTACCCTCTAAGCCAGGGACTAGTCAGCAACTGGCTAGCAACGTCCTAGGGAGGGATGGTCACTGTTGAGGCATGATGTGACTGGAGTCTCAGTCTAACTTTCATTTATTATTAAATGGAGGTCACCACCCCATTACACACCACACACACAAACACACAAACCTCGCTGCTTTAGATCTCTGACCCAGATGAGGGTGTCAGTTACCCCAGAGAAGCATTTCACTTCCTGGGTCACTCTCCCTGGTGACCTCACTCTCCCAAAGGTCAAATCTGGTTATTTAACAACTAGATAAAGAGAAAGTAGAGCACAATGGGAAATAAAGAGAAAGTGGTTTGTGGAGAACTAAAGGATGAATAATATGTATCAAAACTGCACTTTTCTCAAGAACTCTCTCTCAATTCAATTCAAAGGGCTTTATTGGCATGGGAAACATGTTAACTTTGCCAAAGCAAGTGAAATAGATAATAAACAAAAGAGAAATAAACAATCAAAAATGAACAGTAAACATTACAGTCACATGTTTCAAAGGAATAGACACATGATGGCTATGTACAGTGTTATAATGATGTGCAAATAGTTAAAGTACAAAAGGGAAATTAAATTAACATAAATATGGGTTGTATTTACAATGGTGTTTGTTCTTCACTGGTTGCCTTCTCTTTCTCTCTCTCTCTCTCTCTCTCTCTCTCTCTCTCTCTCTCTCTCTCTCTCTCTCTCTCTCTCTCAATTCAATTCAATTCAATTCAAAGGCTTTATTGGCATGGGAAACATGTGTAACATCTCTCCCTCTGTCTCTCTCTCTCTCACTCTCTCACTCTCTCACTCTCTCACTCTCTCACTCTCTCACTCACTCTCACTCTCTGTCTCTCTCTCTCTCTCTCTCTCTCTCTCTCTCTCTCTCTCTCTCTCTCTCTCTCTCTCTCTCTCTCTCTCTCATGACTTCCTCTGTCAAAGGCCACAGGTATGTGTTTATACTCTAGCTGTAGATATAAAATACAGTGTTTCACATATTATCCAGAGCATTCACCTTAAGATAGCTAGGTGAGACGCATCAAGATCTCACGGGTTGCTCCTCCTGCTCTGCTTCGTTCTGTTTCTCCAAACGTCAAATTTCGAAGTTAAGGGTTAAGGTTTGTGACAGGGTCTAAGATGGACCTAAGATGGACCTAAGATGGACCTAAGATGGACCTAAGCTGGACCTAAGATGGACCTAAGATGGACCTAAGATGGACCTAAGCTGGACCTAAGATGGACCTTAGCTGGACCTAAGCTGGACCTTTCCCAACGTCCTCAGGACATGGACAGACATCTAATTTCAAAGTCAGTCTTGAGAGATCAGGCGGGAGAGACAACCACATATCACGGTCAACTATAGAGGATACAAACATTCCATTCCAGCTAAACATGAATATACAATAGAGTTTTGCAAAAATAGCTTTTTAAAAATCATACAAATCTGAAACATATGAATAAAAAAAATCTGAGAACAGATTTGAATGTTTTACACACACACACACACACACACACACACACACACACACACACACACACACACACACACACACACACACACACACACACACACACACACACACACACACACACACACACACACACACACACACACACACACACACACACTTCAAATACTGTAGATCTATGACTTGGCCTCATCCCAAAGCAACAATATGTATACTGTAACTCCTAACTATCAGAAGCATTTACCTCATGAAATCACATAGCTGTCTCCAGCTGTGAAGGTTCCCTGCATGAACCACACTCAGTGTGAAAACAACAATATTAGCCCAGCTCCAGCCAGCCTGGCTTCCCTTGCTGTGTTTTCCTTATCCAAGCCAGAGTCATTGGGCTTGTGTGGGGAGCTGTCTGAGGCTCACACATAGGTGCGGACGCACAAACGAGAACACACACAGGCAGACACACAATCTGAATACACACACAGGCAGACACACAATCTGAATACACACACAGGCAGACACACAATCTGAATACACACACAGGCAGACACACAATCTGAATACACACACAGGCAGACACACAATCTGAATACACACACAGGCAGACACACAATCTGAATACACACGCAGGCAGACACACAATCTGAATACACACACAGGCAGACACACAACCTGAATACACACACAGGCAGACACACAATCTGAATACACACACAGGCAGACATACAATCTGAATACACACACAGGCAGACACACAATCTGAATACACACACAGGCAGACATACAATCTGAATACACACACAGGCAGACACACAATCTGAATACACACACAGGCAGACACACAATCTGAATACACACACAGGCAGACACACAATCTGAATACACACACAGGAAGACACACAATCTGAATACACACACAGGCAGACACACAATCTGAATACACACACAGGCAGACACACAATCTGAATACACACACAGGCAGACACACAATCTGAATACACACACAGGCAGACACACAATCTGAATACACACACAGGCAGACACACAATCTGAATACACACACAGGCAGACACACAATCTGAATGCACACACAGGCAGACACACAATCTGAATGCACACACAGCTGGACTCAATTTGGATTATTCCCCTGTTTTCTGGGGGCACTGAACCATGTCACTCCTCACTGTCACCGCAGCCCTACTAGACGGATTTACTGTGGACATCTCCCTGACCACACACACACACACACACACACACACACACACACACACACACACACACACACACACACACACACACACACACACACACACACACACACACACACACACACACACACACACACACACACACACACACACACACACACACACACACACACACACACACACACACACACAGGGCTGAAGCATTAGGCACTGGCCTGAGTGGCAGTGTGAGTGGGTAGCAGGAATGAGTGAGGAGGTCTTTAAGAGTCCTGTGGTGAGGCTTTCCCCTCCCCGGCCCTTGCCTCCCATTCTCCCAGCCAATCTAGAATGTGTTATATTTACACCCTGCCCTTAATGTGGTGTGTGTGTGTGTGTGTTTGTGTTCGTAGTCGCCTAAGAGAGACACGAGAGATAAAGAGAAAGAGAGACTATAGACAGCACAAGTAAGATTTAGAATGAGAAAAAGTTTAATATTTTAATAGGTATGTTATGGTATTCATTCTACTCTGCCTCTCTCTCAGTCTCTCTGGCCCACTATTCCTATTCTCACACTTTCTATTTCACGCTCCCTTTCTCTCATCTGACACCTTTTCTCTCTCTCTTTCTCTCTCTCTCTCCCTGCTCTCTGTATCTCTCTGGTCACCTGTCAGACCTAGGGGACAGAGAGAAGGATCTCTGCAGGATGAGGTCACAGCTCTGGCATTCCCAATGGACTGGGACTTCTAGGGAAAACCACAGCACTCCAATCTGGCCAGCCGTCCCCAATTACCAGCAGCACCCTGGGACTGAGGGCCTGCCTGGCTCCAGCCTTGCAGATGACAGGAGGAGACCCCACACACGCATGCACACACACACACACACACACACACACACACACACACACACACACACACACACACACACACACACACACACACACACACACACACACACACACACACACACACACACACACACACACACACACACACACACACACACACACACACACCAACCACTATCCTAAGTCCTCTACAGAACTGAAATAGGTGTTTGAAGCTTGGTCAGTATCCCCTAGGGAGAGGAGTGGGAGAAAAGAAGGGTATGAAGGATGTGATTAAAGGGAAGTAGGATCGAGGAGAGGGACGGAGTAGAGTAGAACAGTAGGAAGGATGTGAGTAAAGGAAGTAGGACCGAGGAGAGGGAAGGAGTAGAGTAGAACAGTAGGAAGGATGTGAGTAAAGGGAAGTAGGACCGAGGAGAGGGAAGGGGTAGAGTAGAACAGTAGGAAGGATGTGAGTAAAGGGAAGTAGGACCGAGGAGAGGGAAGGAGTAGAGTAGAACAGTAGGAAGGATGTGATTAAAGGGAAGTAGGACCGAGGAGAGGGACGGAGTAGAGTAGAACAGTAGGAAGGATGTGAGTAAAGGGAAGTAGGACCGAGGAGAGGGAAGCAGTAGAGTAGAACAGTAGGAAGGATGTGAGTAAAGGGAAGTAGGACCGAGGAGAGGGAAGGAGTAGAGTAGAACAGTAGGAAGGATGTGAGTAAAGGGAAGTAGGACCGAGGAGGGGGAAGGAGTAGAGTAGAACAGTAGGAAGGATGTGAGTAAAGGAAGTAGGACCGAGGAGACGGAAGGAGTAGAGTAGAACAGTAGGAAGGATGTGAGTAAAGGAAGTAGGACCGAGGAGAGGGAAGGAGTAGAGTAGAACAGTAGGAAGGATGTGAGTAAAGGGAAGTAGGACCGAGGAGAGAGAATGAGTAGAGTAGAACAGTAGGAAGGATGTGAGTCAAGGGAAGTAGGACCGAGGAGAGGGAAGGAGTAGAGTAGAACAGTAGGAAGGATGTGAGTAAAGGGAAGTAGGACCGAGGAGAGGGAAGGAGTAGAGTAGAACAGTAGGAAGGATGTGAGTCAAGGGAAGTAGGACCGAGGAGAGGGAAGGAGTAGAGTAGAACAGTAGGAAGGATGTGAGTAAAGGGAAGTAGGACCGAGGAGACGGAAGGAGTAGAGTAGAACAGTAGGAAGGATGTGAGTAAAGGGAAGTAGGACCGAGGAGAGGGAAGGAGTAGAGTAGAACAGTAGGAAGGATGTGAGTAAAGGGAAGTAGGACCGAAGAGAGGGAAGGGGTAGAGTAGAACAGTAGGAAGGATGTGAGTAAAGGAAGTAGGACCGAGGAGAGGGAAGGAGTAGAGTAGAACAGTAGGAAGGATGTGAGTAAAGGAAGTAGGACCGAGGAGACGGAAGGAGTAGAGTAGAACAGTAGGAAGGATGTGAGTAAAGGAAGTAGGACCGAGGAGAGGGAAGGAGTAGAGTAGAACAGTAGGAAGGATGTGAGTAAAGGGAAGTAGGACCGAGGAGAGGGAAGGAGTAGAGTAGAACAGTAGGAAGGATGTGATTAAAGGAAAGTAGGACCGAGGAGAAGTAGAGTAGAACAGTAGGAAGGATGTGAGTAAAGGAAGTAGGACGGAAGGGAAGGAGTACAGTAGAACAGTAGGAAGGATGTGAGTAAAGGAAGTAGGACCGAGGAGAGGGAAGGAGTAGAGTAGAACAGTAGGAAGGATGTGAGTAAAGGGAAGTAGGACCGAGGAGAGGGAAGCAGTAGAGTAGAACAGTAGGAAGGATGTGAGTAAAGGGAAGTAGGACCGAGGAGGGGGAAGGAGTAGAGTAGAACAGTAGGAAGGATGTGAGTAAAGGGAAGTAGGACCGAGGAGAGGGAAGGAGTAGAGTAGAACAGTAGGAAGGATGTGAGTAAAGGAAGTAGGACCGAGGAGACGGAAGGAGTAGAGTAGAACAGTAGGAAGGATGTGAGTAAAGGGAAGTAGGACCGAGGAGAGAGAATGAGTAGAGTATAACAGTAGGAAGGATGTGAGTAAAGGGAAGTAGGACCGAGGAGAGGGAAGGAGTAGAGTAGAACAGTAGGAAGGATGTGAGTAAAGGAAGTAGGACCGAGGAGAGGGAAGGAGTAGAGTAGAACAGTAGGAAGGATGTGAGTAAAGGGAAGTAGGACCGAGGAGAGGGAAGGAGTAGAGTAGAACAGTAGGAAGGATGTGATTAAAGGAAAGTAGGACTGAGGAGAGGGAAGGAGTACAGTAGAACAGTAGGAAGGATGTGAGTAAAGGAAGTAGGACCGAGGAGAGGGAAGGAGTAGAGTAGAACAGTAGGAAGGATGTGAGTAAAGGGAAGTAGGACCGAGGAGAGGGAAGCAGTAGAGTAGAACAGTAGGAAGGATGTGAGTAAAGGAAGTAGGACCGAGGAGAGAGAAGGAGTAGAGTAGAACAGTAGGAAGGATGTGAGTAAAGGGAAGTAGGACCGAGGAGAGGGGAAGCAGTAGGAGGAGTAGGGAAGTAGGACAGTAGGAAGGATGTGAGTAAAGGAAGTAGGACCGAGGAGAGAGAAGGAGTAGAGTAGAACAGTAGGAAGGATGTGAGTAAAGGGAAGTAGGACCGAGGAGAGGGAAGGAGTAGAGTAGAACAGTAGGAAGGATGTGAGTAAAGGGAAGTAGGACCTTAATCGACATCCACGTCATTGGCGCAGGTGGGGTACAGTGGGCTAACTGCCTTGTTCAGGGGCAGAACAACATATTTTTATCTTGTCAGCTCGGGGATTCTATCCCGAAACCTTTCGATTACTGGCCCAAAGCTCCTACCTGCCAGGAGAAGTGGAAGGTTGGAGAAGTGAGGAGGAGATTGGGTGAGGAGGGGGAAGACTGGTCATAGTGTCAACATGAAAATGTTAGCGTAAAATAAAAATGTCTCCAGGTTGCCATGGTGATGTGAGGAGAACACATACAGGCCCACCCACCCAGGGTCAGGGACCAGAGACCCGGGTAGTGGTGACTAGTGACACAGCAGCGTCCTTTTCTCTCCCCTTCCCTTCCCTTCCCTTCCCTTCCCTCTCATCTCCTCTCCTCTGCTCTGACTAACCACTCTGCTCTGGCTGGACATCCTCTGGAGAGGAGAGGCTATTTACAGACAGGCTCCCACATCCCCCCTCCCTCCCACATCCCCCTCCCTCCCACATCCCCCCTCCCTCCCACATCCCCAGTGGACCCCATGTATATCCCCCTGTCTTATCCCCCCACAGACATTAAGAAATAAAAGCATATAAATAAAGACAACACAGGTGCATAAAACCACAAATGAATATACACACACACACACACACACACACACACACACACACACACACACACACACACACACACACACACACACACACACACACACACACACACACACACACACACACACACACACACACACACAGCCTGTAAAACCACAGATGAATACACACACACACACACACACACACACACACACACACACACACACACACACACACACACACACACACACACACACACACACACACACACACACACACACACACACACACACACACACACACACAGTAAAACCACAGATGAAAACACACACACACACACACACACACACACACACACACACACACACACACACACACACACACACACACACACACACACACACACACACACACACACACACACACACACACACACACACACACACACACACAGCCTGTAAAACCACAGGGCTCCAGGGACAAAAGCCTTGTCATGCTCTGGTGGGATCCTGCTTCTAATCCACAAGGCTTTAGGGGCTGCAGACAGTGGATAGAAACACAGATAAACACACCGTGGAAACACACACACACACACACACACACACACACACACACACACACACACACACACACACACACACACACACACACACACACACACACACACACACACACACACACACACACACACACACACACACACAGAGGACACCCACAGACAGTGGTCTGTTGTAGTGCGGTAGGGCTGCCTGGGTGTTAAGCAGGCTGCAGAGCTACTGGCGACAGGTTTCTAGAGGGGAGATGGCTCACTAAGCCTAATCACACAGGGGAATGCTGTCTGGGGCACCTGACCCCCAAACCCCTGTGTGTATGTGTGTGTTTGCGCGTGTGTGTACGCGTGCATGTGCGTATGTGCGCGTCTGTGTGTGTCTCCAGTCTGGACAAGAGCAGTCATAATTGAGGCTTATCACCCTGAGTGGGGCAGGAGGAGAGGTGCCAGGGCGGGATCCAGTACATCTGACGGGGTAGAGGGGAAAGAGAGAGAGCGTGTGTGTTGAGAGGTTGGGGGGCAGAGAGACATGAGTCATCGCTATGCTTATAGACAGAGACACATATGCTGCTGACGCACACTGATCAGAGATCAAACCCATATACATACTAGGACACCGACTCACACTAAATAATCTGTTTCATTACTCAATCATCTCCCATACTAGATGTAGGTCTGTCTGTCTGTCTGTCTGTCTGTCTGTCTGTCTGTCTGTCTGTCTGTCTGTCTGTCTGTCTGTCTGTCTGTCTGTCTGTCTGTCTGTCTGTCTGTCTGTCTGTCTGTCTGTCTGTCTGTCTGTCTGTCTGTCTGTCTGTCTGTCTGTCTGTCTGTCTGTCTGTCTGTCTGTCTGTCTGTCTGTCTGTCTGTCTGTATTGACGTCTTGTCTGATGTAGAGGTCATTAACTAATCATTGGAACATCATAAGCTGTCCAAGTCATACCAGTCTACAAGAGGTGAGCACATTGAAATAGGTTATTTTCTGAAATTAGTGTATTTTTCTTTCAGTTTTCTCTGAATAGGCTGTATAAGAGGCGCCAACTGTATTATGGACGCATTGGATACTGACACAAAGCCACTCCCATACTGTGTCTGAATCACAACCGTGAACCTTGTTGGGGATCTTTTGAGAAAAGCAGTGACCAACGTCTAGACTGATCCCTGTTTGTGCTGAGAAAAGCAGTGACCAACGTCTAGACTGATCCCTGTTTGTGCTGACAAAAGCAGTTGGCAAGGCAGCACAAAAATACCTGGGTCCAGGCTAAACAACTTCACAGGTACCTTTGAGAGGAAGTGTGTAGGTACAGAATGGTATGTCGACTGAGGAATGTTGAGACCCCCAGCCATCCCAGCTATGCAGCGGTACTTCCTGTTAAAACACTGAGCTATGTTCTCTACAGATGTAGGATCTTCATTTGAGTCAATTAATCCTACAGCAACAGGGAATGTGAATTATTATGTGGATTAAAGGTAACGGACAATTTTGTAGGGGTTGATATACATTTTTATGTAAGGGAAAATCAGGACTGAAATTTAAAAGTGGATATTACAAACTTAAGATGCCTTTTTAAACATCAAATACACTATACGTTTTACATTTCCTGCATTTCAGGAAAGGTCTCCTGCAACAGGACGATCAAATGAAGATCTGTATGTGTGGCATCACCGTTGAGCTGGACAGAGCCAGGCGCTTGGTCTGGGCTCTAGTTAGAATTGTGTGTGTGTGGGCTGAATTCCTACCCTCTACCCCACTGATGCACCACCATATACTAGGTGGAAGTATATGGCCATATTGGATAGACCAATCCCTGTAGACATAAGAAGTGCTAAACGGTATGGCCGAAGGGGTTGATTTGGTACTCAGGGGTGGGGTGGTCTGGGTGGAGACAGACTCACCCTGAAGGTGCTGAACACTGGGACATGTGAACCATCACTAGCCTGTCCTCACCTCTGTCTTACACTACATGGAGCTACAGAGAGAGAACAGAGACTATAGACTGAGAGAGAGAGAGAGAGAGAGAGAGAGAGAGAGAGAGAGAGAGAGAGAGAGAGAGAGAGAGAGAGAGAGAGAGAGAGAGAGAGAGAGAGAGAGAGAGAGGGACAGAGAGAGAGAGAGACAGAGAGAGAGAGAGAGAGAGAGAGAGAGAGAGAGGGACAGAGAGAGAGAGAGACAGAGAGAGAGAGACAGAGAGGGACAGAGAGAGAGAGAGAGAGAGAGAGAGAGAGAGAGAGAGAGAGAGAGAGAGAGAGAGAGAGAGAGAGACAGAGAGAGAGAGAGAGACAGAGAGAGACAGAGAGAGAGAGAGAGAGAGAGACAGAGAGAGACAGAGAGAGAGAGAGAGAGAGAGAGAGAGAGAGAGATAGAGAGAGAGAGAGACAGAGAGAAAGAGAGAGAGGAATGATGGAGGACCACAGTGTGTGACGGAGAGGTGCTGCATTATAACACCCAGACAGTGTCCTGAGAATGCTAGCATAGCGTGTAAGCACTATGATATCATTGTAACACCGTTGTCTCAGGGTTCTCTTCTTCTCTCTTCTGTTGTAGATGTGTTCCAGATGTTTGTGATCCCTCTCTGAACCACAGGGATCTGACAAACTGTAGTCATGTGATCCACAGGAGAGCAGGACCAACCTCCTATCCTTCCTCATGCCTCTGTCTCCCACCATCATCTTTGATTTCTTCTGTTTCTTCATCCTCCCCACAGCTTGGCAATTTGGTGGTGGGGCATGTGTATGTATGTGTGTGTGTGTGTGTGTGTATGTATGTGTGTGTGTGTGTGTGTGTGTGTGTGTGTGTGTGTGTGTGTGTGTGTGTGTGTGTGTGTGTGTGTGTGTGTGTGTGTGTGTGTGTGTGTGTGTGTGTGTGTGTGTGTGTGTGTGTGTGTGTGTGTGTGTGTGTGTGTGTGTGTGTGTGAGCGTGTTTTTGAGAGTGTACGAGTGTGCATATTTGTATATGTGTTTGTGTTCTGTATGTGTGTTGGATTGGAAACAGGTCCCTCTCATTGCCAGTAAAGCGTCATTAATCACCCAGCCAGCTGATAGGCCCGGGACTGGAAGTCTAAACCACAATCACTTATTGGTTATGAACATCCCGTATAACCATCTATCACCCATCTGGATTTTATTGTCCTCCTCTCAGTGCGTGTGTGTGTCCGTTTGCGTGTGTGTGTGTACTCATCTGGACCCCTGGGGGGAGTGGGAAAAGTTGAGAGAAAAGAGGGGGAAGAGAAATACCAAGAGTGAAGGAAGAGAGGAGAGGGAGAAATGGACAATCCCCTCTCTACTAATTGCAAAACAAAGATGTGTTAAAACTCAAACTCCCGTCCATCCTTTTTAATGGAAAAGCACACCAGAACCATCAGACAACGTTTTGGCAACATTCCACCAACGTTGTTTGGCTGCTCTGAAGCATCCCACCAAAGGGTCATATGCCAAACAGATGTGCTGATGAGCAGGATGGGGTTGTTAGATTCCTTGGTGAGGATAAGCAGGTGGGATGTGGTGTTAGATTCCTTGGTGAGGATAAACAGGCGGGATGTGGTGTTGGATTCCTTGGTGAGGATAAGCAGGCGGGATGTGGTGTTGGATTCCTTGGTGAGGATAAGCAGGATGTGGTGTTGGATTCCTAGGTGAGGATAAGAGGGGTGTGGTGTTGGATTCCTTGGTGAGGATAAGCAGGTGGGATGTGGTGTTGGATTCCTTGGTGAGGATAAGCAGGATGTGATGTTGGATTCCTTGGTGAGGATAAGCAGGGGTGTGTTGTTGGATGCCTTGGTGAGGATAAGCAGGCGGGGTATAGTGTTGGATTCCTTGGTGAGGATAAGCAGGTGGGATGTAGTGTTGGATTCCTTGGTGAGGATAAGCAGGCGGGATGTAGTGTTGGATTCCTTGGTGAGGATAAGAGGGGTGTGGTGTTGGATTCCTTGGTGAGGATAAGCAGGCGGGATGTAGTGTTGGATTCCTTGGTGAGGATAAGAGGGGTGTGGTGTTGGATTCCTTGGTGAGGATAAGAGGGGTGTGGTGTTGGATTCCTTGGTGAGGATAAGCAGGATGTGGTGTTGGATTCCTTGGTTAGGTTAAGAGGGGTGTG